>NC_064810.1:4683396-4747046 GCF_023721935.1 Panthera uncia
CCCCCCCCCCCCCCCCCCCCCCCTCCCCCCTCCTCCCCTCCTCCCCTTCCCTCCTCCCTTCCTGTCTGCGTCCTTCTCTCCTGTCCCCACCTCACCCTTCCTTTGCTCCTTCTGGGCCCCTGTCTCTAAACCATTGTGAGAAAGGTACCTAAGTCACCCTGAGGATTCCTTGGCTCCTGCCATCTCGTTCTGACACACAGACCTGATGGCTGAAGAAGCGTTTATTTGCTAGAAATGCGTCTCGGGCATTTTCTGCTCTTTACCGAAATGGATTCACATCTGGAGTACGTGGTGGGACTCCATCACGGGGTCATTATGGTGATGCAGCTGTTTGAGGTGCTCTTCCTGGTGTGGATTGGGTCAAGTGTCACAGAAAGTAAGGTTACAAACGCCGGCCCCCCTTGTTCTCAAGCGAATGCTGCTAAGTGCACGATTCAGAAACCCTATATGATGTTTACTGCCCTGTTGCATTCTGAAAGCCCGTCAGAAGCGTCAGATCCACACAGAACTTTCCCTCGGGATTCTTGGGAATTCATTTCTTCATCAAAGGGCCACCCAGGACATCAAAACAAAGCTCAGTGTCTTAGGCCTTAATTGACTTAAAAAAATCACATTATTTTCTTAAGTGTCCCACTGATTTCGGAGTTTCTCAGCATTATCTCTCTTTTTTTCCTTTCTCATTTTGCAGCAGTTGGTTTCTTCCTCAAAGTAGCATGAAAGGAATAGTTTTATTCATTATTGAAATTTCAACTTCTCTTTAAACGAAAGAATCACGTTGGGTGTGCCAGTGTACAATATTTATTATCCTTTGATATCAGGAGATCGGTATTCTGTGTTGATCAGTAATTACAGTATTTAAAAAAAAAGTCATTCAGGTGGACGAATTTTTGGTCTTGAAGCCCCCCTGGATTATATAAATGTATATCCCAGGTCAGCAGAGGGGAGAGAGAGGGGGTCGACAAGATATTTGTTGAGGTAAGAGGAAGGAAGGGTCTCCCGCGCAGCAGAATGACAGAGATTAATAAATCTTGCTCGCATCCCTATTTAAGTTATTTTTACGCAGACAACAGTGAGTAAGATTTAAGAGTGAGCCAGCAGTCCTATTTATAGAAAGCCGTTTTTAAATGCAGTGGTGGAGACAGTGAAAGAAAGCGCTGAAAACGTGAGAGATCACCTCCATTCCGAATGCCGGCTTCCTCTAACTTCCCAGCAGGGTGCAGAATTTTTGGAGGAGACCAAAAAAGGCATCTCAGCCCTTGCTGAAGTACTGGGAAACCGCTTCGGATGCTGCGGAATGTTCTAGAAATGCTCTGAGGGTTTAAGACCGTGTCTGATTCGGGGGGTGGGGCGGGAGCCAGTGTATATACTGCTTGGAAACTGGGCCTGGGTAGGTCTGGGGGGTGGGTAAGGGGACGATGCGGAGCGGGCTGCATGGCCACAGATACTCATTGGGCGGTGTGCGTCGCCTCTCTCGCGGATGGTCAGCTGCAGAAAGGGAGAGGGTTGGGTCCGCGTGTGTGTTTGTGGCAGAGCAGTTAGTGAGAGAAAGGTTCGGATGTAGGGTCTTGTGATTATCACAAGTTCGTCCATGTTACCTAAGTTCTGGAGATTTAAATTGTGCTGTGCACTCCTCTAAATGGTCAGTTGAGATGGGCAGGCCAAGTCACCACCAGCTGATTGACTGACGTAAATGTCACCGGACAAAGAAAGAACACACCTGCTCTTAAAAATGATGTAGTCTTGGGGTGCCTAGGTGGCTCAGTCGGCTAAGCGTCCGACTTCGGCTCAGGTCATGATCTCACGGTTCGTGGGTTCGAGCCCCGCGTCGGGCTCTGTGCTGACAGCTCAGAGCCTGGAGCCTGCTTTGGATTCCGTGTCTCCCTCTCTCTCTCTCTCTCTGTCCCCCCCATCTCAAAAATAAATAAACATTAAAAAATAGTTAAAGGGGCTCTGGGTGGCTCAGTCGGTTAAGCGTCTGACTTCAGCTCAGGTCATATCTCATGGTTCATGGGTTCGAGCCCCGTATCAGGCTCTTTGCTGACCACTCATAGCCTGGCGCCTGCTTCGGATTCTGTCTCTCCCTCTCTCTCTGCCCCTCCCTGCTTGTGCTCTCTCTCTCTCTCTCTCTCAAAAATAAATAAACATTAAAAAAATAAAAAAAAATATTAAAAAAAATGAAATAGTCTTCCTTCCTAGGACTGCATCTGTTTCTTGTAACATTTTGGTTTTTCTAGTCCCAAGTGGGTTGTCTTTTCTATTAGGAGTAGAACTCTTTTTTTTTTTTTTTAATAAAAAGTCTTTATTTTACTTTTTAAAAAACTTATTTATTTAAGTTCAAGTTAGTTAATATACAGCGTAGTATTGGCTTCAGGAGTCAACGCAGCGATCCGTGACTTCTATGCAACACCCAGTACTCATCCCAACAAGTGCCCTCCTTGGGAGGAGAACTCTTAAATTTGCATCGAAATACTGCTGGTTTACAGGTTGTAAATCTGAACAAAAGCCACGTCCTGACCTACCCCTGAGCCAGATGCTGTGAAAAGCATTTGCCTTTCATCTTGTGAAGAAGTCTGTAAAATGGGTCATTTTGTAGCCAGCGTCTCCAGACTGCATAATGGCCACGTTTGCTGAGGTGATAAAGAGATTTGAAGCCTTTAATTACCAATTTTGATTGATGTGAGCCTTGTCTCTTTTATTATTGGGATGAGGAACCAGGAAATGGCTTTAAGCTGTATTTTACACAGAATTTAAGCGATTCTTGTTGGTGCCCGCTGTGCACAAATGCAGCGAAAGCTTACAGTTTTTTTCTATATTTGGAAATTCTCCAATTATTGGCTACTTCTGCAAAACTACAGTGGTGATAACGCTCCCAGTGAAGATCCTGATGACCTCGGGGTCCCCGAGTGCCCTCTGCATCCTCATGGGACCTCCATGAGGATCACGTTAAACTGAGACTAGAGCCTCCCAGAGGTAGGATGCTTATGGAGGGACCAGGCCGTGTGAAATGGCCGATGGCGGTGGGAGACCCTCACCATTCATGCCTCTTCTAACCTTGAACGAAGCACTGATGTACCTTGTGAAATCCCCATTCACTGCATGAACTTCAGGGTGATGGGAACATTTCTGTGATTATGTCCGAAGACAAAAGCAAAGCACGAGGATAATGAGAACCACCGCATTCCTATGTGTTTTTAAATTGTATTCCTTTTTTTTTTTCCTACATAAAGGACCTGAGTTATAGCGTGGAAACTTCTGAGTAAACATATTTTTCTCAATCGAGAAACCTGAGATTCATTTCTTCTCTCCGTGGTGGCCTGATTTGATCTTGGGTTCCCATGGGACCCCAAAACCCCCAGATCCCAGCCTGCTTCATTACAGTGTTTGTTTCTCAGTATTGGCTATGGAGCATTTTTAATAACTTGATTTGTAGCTGCCAGGGTAGAAATAACAATGCTTGGTAATATTACGTGTGAGACTTAGGGGTGAGCTAAAGACCCCCAACCACAGTGGCAATTGGCTCTTGCAGGCGACTGGGCAACTTGACCGAGAGAGGGCACCGGGGTTATTCTGTCATCCACCTTGGACCTTGCCATTGCTGTGCCTGCAAAGGGCAGTCATTTGCCCATCTGGTGGCCAGTGAACAAGAAATGCATAAAAAATCATTCTAAGAAAAAGAATCATTCTCTCGTAAATTATTCAGGTCGGTAGAACCCAAGTTAGCAGACTCTGTCTGGTACCTTGACATGAGAGCAGAAAGCAAGAGGGAATAATTTCCAGATGTGTGCGTGCGTCTTACGATCCACCAGAATCAATGCCTATTAAGCCTTTGGTGGCTACTGTTCTACAACAGACTTGATGGATATTTACGTAGAAAACCGGGAAGAAAAATTTTGACCTACACGCGATGTTGGTATTTGTCGTGGCTACTTACTTTGATCCGTGGTTCCTCTGTGTCTTGTGGCATCTCACATGACCAGCCACGGCCACCCACCTTGTTATTAATGGTCACAAGAGACCCCTCTTTCTCCCCGTTGCCCTGTCGCTGATGAGGGGAGTGGGAGGATCTTCTTTAGGCTTCTGTGGCATCAGGTGCTTAAAGGCAATGGGAGGAAAGGTTACGGGAAGACCACGAATATGGAAGAAGGGGCTGCACCAGCCCCCGTGTCAAGATAACAGGAATAGACGGGGAGGAAGGAGGATACGGGCTGCCTCCAGGCCGCAGTCTGTTGACATCTTGGGTCTTGTTCTAGTTAACGTGTCTCCTTCTGGATCTTCTCAGCTAAGGATCAAGGCCGTTGGTTCTCAGTGCCCATGTGGGCTGGGTCGGGGAGGAAGAAGTTACAGAAATTTCCTGGAGGGTTTTTCCCCTCACGAGTCTCGTACTGGAGATTCTGATGCCAGCACCATTTTGGGAATGGGCCATAATTGGAAGAGTTCCTCAGGTCTCCTTCCAATGGGTACCTTTGCCATCTCTCCTCCACCCCTATAGGCCCCCAACTTTGTGCAGAAGCCTCAGATAATAGTTGATACGGTCTCCCAGCTCCGACCACCAGGGAGTCTGGTTCTGCAGCCCTAGGGAATGTATGGTTTGGGAAACTGCATTGTTTTTCTAGGTGGCCCATAATCCACCTCTGGAAAACACCTACTGGGCAAGGGGCTTCCCGGCCTGTTTGACAGAAGGCCAGACACGAGCTAGAAAGCCAACCCAATGAAATTCCAAGAGGACCTCAATTCTTGGGGAACTCTGCATTGAGTAGTGATTCCTTGGGGGGTGGGATGTGTGGGGTTACGTAGTCACTGACTACATATGGTAATAGGGATTTGGGCAGGTTTAGGGAGAGTTGCAGTAGAAGCTGGTGACAGGGAAGCACCTGCGTGCGGGGGGTGTGATCCCACCAGGGACACTTCTAATTTGCATTCTGGTAGCTGGAGAATCATTTATGGCTATATCGAATCTCTGTTAGCATCTAAATGTGGATATGTGTGCATATATACGTGTGCCATTTTTTCGGATTGTTTGAGTTCATTGGCTGTTCAGGTTCATTGCTAGGTATGCGCTTTGCTTACGGACTTGGTTCCGTTGTGTTTTCTCACACTGACCCCCTCGTTGCAGCTGGGGTCCTAGCAGGGAAGCCCTTTGGAACCTGAATGTAGCGCCACAGCTCCAAGCAAGAGGCCAGTAGTGTGCAACCGTCTGGGTCCCTGTATTGAGCAGTCTTGAGACATGAGCGAGAGTGGATTGAGACCAGACAGGAGAATGGATCTGTTTGCAGCATGAGGTTTTACTTCGGTGCCAAACTGGGAACATTACATGCGCCTTCATTCAAATATCAGTGCCCAAGCTCCTTCCAAAGCCACATATAAACGACTTGGGGATCGTCTGCTCTTTGGGTTCTCTGGTCTCCGCTTCCTCCTTTTAGGCAAATGACCCCAAATTGACCGTATTTATCACATGAAGCATGTGCTGTCATGCTAAGTTGTCATGAAAAGGAAAAATGGCGTATAGGGACATATATGCATTTTTAGACCTTGTCACATGCATGATAAAATCGAGGACAATTACTGGCGGCAGGATAATCCTTTCAAAACACCGTGTCCTTGATTTTTGCACTAAAATAGACTTGAATGTGTGCCGGGGAGAGGCCTAAATTCAGAGCCTTAAAAAATACCCTTTTGTGTCCTGAGATCTTATTTTAGATAATATTAAAAATAACTTTCCCTCCTAGGCATCTTAAACAAGTTTGATGTTATAATGCTCTGGCGATTTTATTGTGATTCACCACAGAGATGATCTTTCAGAGCGGCTGTTTTGATACTTTGCTTTAGAAGAAAACGGGATGAAAGGCATAGCAGGCCGAAGAAATGGGATTTCTGCTTACTCAGAACTACACGAATTAGGGGAGACCCTGTCTCTCTACAACAATAGGTTCCTACTTCTCCATTCCTTTAAAAGGGGGGCATTGTGTTAGGAAGTCACAGGCTCTGCCCCGGGGATTTCTGGAAGAAGGAATCAGTCTAAAATAGCTCCTCGTCCCTCTCTGATCTGGAGATTTCACAACCTGCACGGTTTGTACAGACTGTTCTCTTTAAAATTTTGTAGTTGGCCTAGGTCACTCTTTCTTGATCTCTCCCCCCCCCCCCCCCCACCCCCCGGAAAGGGCATAAATATTTCCATCATCAAGTTTAATGACCTGCGGGAGACTCACGAGTCATTGCAAATGGTTAAACACTTTCCTTAGAAAAAATACGAAAGAGAGGTCGTGTGACTCAGATTTATTATTAGAATAAATCACCTTAACTCATGGAAAATATTTATTACACCCTGTAGTACGTGTTGAGTGTTTTTTTCCCCTAGGTTCCCAGCATCTGTGTCTGTCCATAAGCACAAGCATCATTAGGGCTGTTCTGTCTAGTGGCCCAGCCGCTTTGGGCAGTGCAGTGAGCCTCCCGTAGTGGAGACGGATTCGCAGGGAACGGAGGAGCTTTCTGCATTTAGTCTCCTGTCATTATTTTCACCTTCCTCTCTCCCTCCTTGGAAACTAGAGCAAATATCAGAACTTAACGTGCACAAAACCGGAGTGTGGGAAGAGAGCCGTATTTCCCCGGGGTCTGAGGCCTTTGCTGGCTGTACAGATTTCACAGGAGGTTTGCTGTCACATGGACGGGGGTAGGGATACCTGCTGTGATCCCATCAGCTGAAGTCTGGAAGCAAGGGACAGTGTCCTTTCAGCCTGTGGGTGACCCACTCAGGGGACCCCGTGGAAGTCTAGAGATCGTTGAGTGGGGGCAGGCTGGTATTTAAATATTCTTGTAACGTGTACAGGCCTAGGCATTATGGGTTGTTGTAGAGCTCTAAACGGAGCCATGAGGTACAATTAAACTCCATGGCGCTGTTATTTTAGGCTCATTATTTTTGGCAGATGGAAATAACCCCCCCCCTCCCGCTTTTATGATGTGATCATTTTAAAAAGGGGTATGGTCTTGACAAATGTGTTCTTCAGTTAGATCAGTAGTTCTACCTAGGAGCGATTTCACCTCCCAGGTGACGCTGGGCAGTATCTGGAAACATCTGCACGTGTCGCAATTCTTGTGGGGGAGGAGAGGCCACTGGCCTCTAGTGGGTGGAGGCCCGGGGTGTCGCTCAACATCCTGGAATGTGCAGGACAGACACCCCCGCCTGCCATGACAAAGAATTATCTGGTCCAAAATGTCAGTAGTGCAGAGGTTGAGAAACCCTAGGTTAAACAGCATACAGCCGAGATACTACCATAGAATATCAGTTTTGTGCTTTTCTGTGGATGCTGGCCTGGCCCTGGAGAGAGAAAGCCGGAAGGGAGATGTTCTCAATCTTGGTTATAATTCCTTGGCTACAAAACTCAGAGCTGGTGATACTTGTCATTGACGAAGCTTTCTTTACGATTTGCTTTTTCTTTCTTTTTTTTTTTTTCTCACGAATAACAAGAAGAAAACCAAATATGGATCCCCTTTTAGGCCAAGTCGCTAAGAGCAGGAGCACCGAGGTGTTCCTGCGGCCATTTCTCCCCTCAAGTGGTTATGCTAATTAGTGTTTGATCAGATGATTAAATTATAATTCGATTAATCCGTGCGGCGCGCTCTCGGGATGCGCGTCTCTCGCCGGGTTACCTTGCGCCCGAAGCGCCCTCCGTAGGCCCGCTCTTCCTGAAGACGTGGATTTCTGTTTTCAAAGCACACTGCGGATCCTTTGTTGCCTGGTCAAAGGGAGAGGGGATATTTCTGTCACCTGCTCGCCGGGGAAGAGGCCTCTGGGAAACGTGGGAAACGCGGAAACCCTGATTAGAAAGCACCAATTATTGGAAGACGTTGGATGCAGAGGATCTGGAAGGGCAGGGAGCGTGCCTGCCCCAGGGGAAGGCCGTGTGGCTCCCAAGGCTGCCTGCCAGGCCTCTTGCTCCTGGAAGGGGGGAGGCACCTTCCCTGCCGCCTCCCTCCCCCACCCTGCAGCTGTGAGCTGCCTGTGTGCACGTGGCCCCCGGTTCTCTGTGTTTATTTCAAGTGTGTATTTCCTTAAAGGAGGGTTCCACCATTTTGTTTCTGTGTGTTTCAGCTTTTAACCGCGGCTTGAGGTGTCGGTGTTGTTTAGTGACTGCTTTTCCCCCGCCAGGCACTTTGGTCTAGGTGACTTTGAGGTTTGTCCAGGTAGATGCTTATGAAATGCCCTCTGACAGGAGGCACTTGAGGTGAATTGGAAAGAACGTGAGTGGGAGCTCCTGAAGGCCAAGCTGCTGTGAATGGATTTCGCCTCCAGGACGCGAGGTTGCCATGGCTCATTTTGTGGTTCCAGGAGATTTAGCAGTGGTTGGATTTTCCTTTATACCTTGTCACTTTCTTCTCCCATTATGTTCTTGTAATGGGGGTCGTCTGGTTACCGGAAGCATAAGTATTTGGGATACGTTTTCTTTTTCTTTTTAAGTTTGTTTTATTTATTTAGAGAGAGAGAGAGAGAGAGACTGGGCACATGTGCATGTGAAGGGGGGAGGAGTGGAGAGAGAGGGAATCCCAAGCGGACCCCTTGCTGTTACTTCAGAGCCCGCTGTTAGTTCAGATCCCACAAACTGTGATATCATGACCTGAGCCGAAATCAAGAATCAGAAGCTTAGCCGACTGAGCCTCCGAGGTGCCCCTGGATTTTTTTTTTCTATCAAAATGTGTATGCGTTTGGATCTGTCCGGAACTTACAGCATTTGCATTTAGGAACAGGCCAGAAGGTGATACGTATATCACCGGCCCCACATACCTCATCCTGAGAACTACTTGGGACCACAGAATTTATGACAATATAGGGACTAAATACCTGCTTAGGTTTTCACATCTCCCCTACTCTGAAAATCTTGCACTATCATTTGTGAGAGGTTACAGTCTCTTGATTGAGTGAAATTTGGCTTGTAATTCTTCCCAATAAAAAAATGAAAGTAAGAGGAAACTCACTTGAGCATCTGAAGTGTGCAGGCACTTGGCTTACTGTCTTGGGTGCACTTGCTGTGTTTCTTAGTAATAATAGTGAGGATGTCGGTGGTAATCTCTGGCATTACTTATTGCTAAGAGGCAGGTCCTCCTTTAAGAGTTTATGGTATTTCCTGTAATGCCCGGAGCTGGGAGGTAGGCATTATTACCAGCATCATCTCCAGAAGGTGGGGTTAGATGGTTTGCCACGAGTTCCATAGCTACTAAATGGCAGGACAGGGCCTGAGCCCAGGTTGTGTACAAACCCACGCGGCTGTCGGGCTTCCGTCCATCCTTACACGGTTGAATGAGAAGGTACTTCAGTGCAAGTTTTGCAGAATAAGATGCGGGATTTGCAGATGTTGGATGTGGACCCTGGTCAGGTGGGGCCTCTTGATTCCAGGTCCCGGTTATCTCTGCGTTGGGAGCATTTTCAGATTCTCCCAACGAAGCCACACTTCCTCCTCTGACTTTTTTTGAACTTCAGAAATGATGATGTTAAGTTTCCTTTGGAAGTTGAGCAGTAAAAAGTTGTCTTGAGAGAGTGAAACATCAGCTTTGAAGAATGGGTGTGTACATGGGGAAAATCCATGTACTTTCCCTTGTCAGCCTCCATTTACGTATGTGCTAAGTTAGGCAAGTATGGGACAGGTTAATTAACTTCTATCCTCTTCAAAGGTAGAGCTCTTTCGCGGTATCGTGTTCTGTTGTTGGTGTGCTTAAGAGGGACATTTGTATTCCCTTCGTGTTACCTTACGCGCTGGGACCTTCCCCAGCCCCCAAATTTAGATCGCGTATCTGTTTTTAAGTACATTACATTTCATTTGTCCCGAACAGGTCAAGGTCAAAGTGTTAGAGTAAAACTAGTTTTTGAAGTTGGGAATTGAAGACTGGAACAGGGTGTGAGTTTGGTATCCGCCAGACTGTCGGGGAAAAAGACACAAATTAGTTTTGTGCACGCAAGTCTGCGCCTTCTCAGTGCAGCTGGATTATTTTCCTGGCTCGTCCAACGTGTCTCTGGAGTCGAGACGTTCACACTGACGGTAGCTGAGAATAACACCTGTGTGTGTACACGGTCGCCACCTCGCAGACCTTGGGTATTGGTCCCCCAGAAGACGCGACCACAGAGAGACGAGGAGATATCGGGTGTCCTCTCTACTGGCCAGGCAGCCTGGCGTTTGTGGCCAAGTATCCCTCTACAGTCCCTTTCGTGTGGCATGCGGACCGAGCCTGTGCATAATAATTGCTGATACTTACGGAACGCCGACTACGGCACCAGGCGCTGTGCTAGTAAGTGCTGGGTTGTATCATCTCCTTTCATCGCGAGTCATATCTTTGAGATACTTACTCATATTATCCCTCGTTTTATCCTTGGGAGGAATCAAGGTGAGTCACCTTGTAAAGGTGAGTCTTGTAAAGGTGAAGAGACTTTCCAAAGTCCTATATCCGGCGAGTGGGGGAGGCAAGAACCTGCGCAGTCTGCTTCCAGAACGCGTACATCGACTACCCGCCTATTCTCGCCCTTTAGGGAGCTCCTAATATTTGGGCTGGTTCCGAGTGCACACGCTAGTGTAAGCGGCAGTACTCATCTGGAGATCTGGAAATATGGGGTGTATCACTGGAGAGTTGCGACGGGCCGGTTTAAGTTTTCTTGGAGGAAGATGCTGGGAAAATGTGGCAATGTGGGACTTTCGGGGTTGGGTTGTTTTAATCCCATTTCTAGAATCTCAGCTCATTCCCGAATTCGGATGCTCAATTGCCAAAGTGTCACCAAGCACACGCTGCCTATCTCATGCTACCAAGCACCAGTCAGCACCATCTCCCAGCCTGGAGCACGTGACCTGTGTCTCTTCATATCTATTGCGATGGCGTTCGGATTGAAAATTAAACTCTCCGAGGGCACCTGACTGGCTTAGTGGGTTGAGTGCCCGACTCGTGGTTTCAGCTCGGGTCACGATCTCACGGTTTCATGAGTTCGAGCTCTGCGTTGGGCCCTGCGCTCACCGTGGGGAGCCTGTTTGGGATTCTCTCTCCCTCTCTCTCTCTGCACCGCCCCCAGCTCCCAATCCCTTTCTCTCTCTCCCCCTCTCTCAAAATAAATACATGAACATTAAAACATATTGGGGCGCCTGGGTGGCTTGGTTGGTTAAGCATCCGACTTCGGCTCGGGTCATGATCTCACGGTCCGTGAGTTTGAGCCCCGCGTCGGGCTCTGTGCTGACCGCTCAGAGCCTGGAGCCTGTTTCGGATTCTGTGTCTCCCTCTCTCTGACCCTCCCCCGTTCATGCTCTGTCTCTCTCTGTCTCAAAAATAAATAAACGTTAAAACGTATTAAAAGAAATGAAACCCTCCAGATTTCAGTAGACGATGCCCAAAGCCTTGTCTGCTACAGCACCTGATGGCTGGCATTGCTGTGTTCTCTCCAACACGCTTTCCCTCTGATCCCTTTCACCCAGGTGCTCAGGCCTTCCTTGACTTCTCCTTGCCTCAGAGACGTTAGACTTTAGGGTACCCCCGATAAACCCAACCCAGCCTCTACGCCGCCACGCTGGGGCAGCTGGGCTTGACCAGAGGAACACACACACACACTGCTGTTCTCGTTGGTCTTGTCTTATGTTGTGACCACACACCTCAGCTGAGCCCTCGGATCTGTCCTCGCTCCCGCCTGACTGCCCCATTGCCTCCGGCTTCCGTGGGAAAACTATCTTACACCTTCTCCCTCCTCCGCGAACCTCAGACTCCCCTTCCTTCCCCACTTCCAGTCGATGACCTTGATTCCTTTACCAAGAACCTAGAAGAATTGAGGGAGCCGCTCGGAATATCCCCTCCTCCCACACCCAGTTGATCATTCTGTCATGTCTGTACCTGCTTTGAGTTTCCCTTCCTGGTTAGTGAGGGAAGGGTTCAGGTACGGGGGCGTCTGGACACCCGACACTGGACGCGGAAACAGGTGAGGTCGACAGCCAGTCTCTGGTCGAGTACGTCCACGGCCCGAGGGCTGAAGACAGCCACACGGGCCGGGCCACGCTCAGGAACAGACGGAGGGCGGAGCAGGCCGTGTCACGTCAAGAGCATGAGTGCCCCCCTGGTTCACACGGAGGACACAGTTGGCTCGTTGAACGACTCCGCAGGTCCACAGGCTGGCAGGGAATCAAACCTTGCTGCTCAAGGATGGGCAGGGACTGTGCCCGGTCCCTCGATAAGGAGGCTTATTTGGTGGTGGGGGGTGGGTGGCTGGGGGAACTTGGCCTGTGGGAGCAGAAGGAGACGGAAGAACTACTGGCCCGGCCGTTTGTAGCCCTTCTGATTTTCCCAGGTGGGGAGAACGTTAATTTCAGGTCTTGCGCCCCGATACCCACATACACTGCCTTCCGCCCCTGATGGCGGAAGCACCTGCCTCGTTCCCCCCAAGGGCTGAGGCCTCCGTCCGAATCCAGAGTCGCAGCGTCTCCCATGCACTCAAGAACCTTGGCTTCACATCCGTGATCTCACTCCCTGGCACCTCCCGATTTCCCCTGTCTTCTGGGTTGTGTGCCACACGACGTTCTCTCTCCCATAAACACGCCAGCACGTGGAATACACCAACTGATACACCGGTTCCCCCCCCCCCCCGCCACTCCCCTCACCTACCTCCTTTATCTGACACTGTTGATTGAAAAACTACCCAGAAGAGTTGCGATTACCAGTACTTGTCCCACGACTGGGGCGGGGATTTGTTTCAGTGTCCAGCCGCCGCAGAGCGACGTGACGTCCCGCGGGACCTGGCTAGCACACAGGTGGTTGTGCATGTGACTTGGTGCGCGGTTTCCACGGCGCTTGGAGCTGCGTGTACCCCTCTGGCCGGGATCAGAGGCGGGCCACACGCTCTGGGACCGTGTGGCATCTCGGGGTCACACGAGGGGCGAGTCCTTGCAGGTCTGCGGAGGGCCGTCTGAACCCCCCCAGTGCCTCCGTCGCTCAGTCTCTCAAACACGATCCCATCCGTGTCATCTCCCAAGCTCCACGGAAGCTGCTTTGCGGGGGTCGCCGCTGACCCCCGTGTGTCTGGTCTCGCCTCGCGAGACCCTCTGCAGCCTTTGACAGAGGAGGCCCCCCTCCTTCCCCATCCAGGGAAGGGATCCTGGGTGCCCTAGTCTTTAGGTTTGTCTTTGCGTCTCTGGGTTCTCCTTCGTGTTGTCTTTGCTAAGTCTCCTCTCCAGTCAACGCCAAGGGCTGGGATACCCCAGGGCTCCGTTCGCAGCCTCCCCTTCCCATCTATGCTTACTCTTTCTGGGATTTAATTTAGGCCGAGGCACAAAATACCATTTGCATGCTGATGATGTCCTCGTTCGTCTCTCTGTCCGTGGCTTCCCCTCTGAGCTCCCATCCAGACCCTCAGATCCAGTCGCCTACCCACCATCTCCCCCTGGAGATCCCGTAGGCGTCTCCAGCTTTGACCTAACACGGAGCTGCTAGATTTTTCTCCCCACGTCGGCTCCCGTCCCAGGTCTTTGTCATCCTCACTGAGCACGGCTGTTCATCCACTGCTCAGGAGCGAGCCTGGCTCAGGATGGAGTCACCCTTGACTGCCGTCTTTCCTCCCTGACTCCTGTGCAAACCACCAGTAGGTGCCAGTGACTCTTCCTTCAGAATATGACCATTTCTGGGCCACCTGAGGGGCTCAGTCAGGTGAGCATCCAACTCTTGATTTCAGCTCAAGTCATGATCTCAGGGTGGTGAGTTTGAGCCCCACGCTGGGCTCTGTGCGGAGCACGGAGCCTGGTTGGGTTCTCTCTCGCTCTCTCTCTGCCCCTCCCCTGCTTGCTCGTGCTCTCTCTAAAGATAAATAAATTAATCAATAAAAAAAAGAGAACATGGCCTCTTCTTCTGCTTCCACCTCAATTCACGCCACTGTCCTCTCTTGCCGGGTTCTCTCTGCGTCCGCTCCCACCCCACAGTTGGATTTCCACCTAGTAGCCCCAGGGGCCTGCTGAAATTATAAATCAGACCACGTCACCCCTCTGCTCAAAGCCCGTAGGGACGTCTCCCATCACCGCTAAAATAAGCCCAACACTCCTTACTGTGACCGGAAGCCCCTCCAGGACGTGCCTCAGGCTGACCACACGGGCCGCCTCCTCTCCAGCCACCCCAGCCTCCTGGGATTTGTTCCAAAGTGCTGAACTGTATGCGCTCAGCGACACTCGCTGCTTTTCCTTCCTGGGATGCTCTCCTCTGGACCTTCCATCGTCTGCTTTCTCACGTCATTCAGTTCTCTGCCCAGACACCATCTCCTGGGAGAGGCCTCCCACGATCACACGAGCTAAGGTGAAGTGGCCTTCTCGATAACTCCGTTCCTCCTCACCACACTCCGGGTTTCCTCAGAGTCGCTATGGGTGCCTGGAATAACGGAGCTGTGTGTCTGTTATCTGTCTCCTCCAACCGGGGAAGCAGGGACCTTGTCTCCAGTGCTCACCTCTGAGTCTTGGGCCCCAGGAGAGTCCCTGAACACCTCAGGTATCCAGAAAGTATTTGGTGATTGAACGATTAAGTCAAGGACTGCTGTTTTACAGCGATCTAACTCTGAGAGCCTTGATGACATTGCTTTTTTAAATTTGACTCTGTTCTGTTTTTCCCCAGTGCAATCACAGTATCTCTCTGCACACAAGGAGTTTCTGGGGAAGATTTAGACGTGCATATTGATAGAAAGATCAGCAAGCATCATGCCCTACAATTTTCAACTCTGACCTGCTCTTAGAGGCTTAACAATAAAAGATGCCTTAATTAGAAAAAACAAAACAAAAACCTTTGTCACTATACTGAGGATTGTGCAGAAAGGAGACCGTTTTTTAGGTCTTCTGTCGGTCATGGCAAAGTCCCAGGGAAGAGAGGACAGGCTCACGAGTGCAGAAGGACCTGGTAATGATCACCACACTGGACATGCAGAGAAGGTTCTGCAGTGTTTATGGAGGCAGAAACCACTTCCCATTCGACTATTTAAAAAGTGCTTTAAGGGGGCGCCTGGGTGGCTCAGTCGGTTAAACGTCCGACTTCAGCTCAGGTCACGATCTCGCGGTCCGTGAGTTCGAGCCCCGCGTCGGGCTCTGGGCTGATGGCTCAGAGCCTGGAGCCTGCTTCCGATTCTGTGTCTCCCTCTCTCTGCCCCTCCCCCGTTCATGCTGTGTCTCTCTCTGTCTCAAAAATAAACAAACGTTAAAAAAAAAATTAAAAAAGTGCTTTAAGGAGAGGGAGATTTCCAGACTTGGCTTTTAAGGATGCGTATATTTTTTTAAGCGTTTATTTACTTTTGAGAGAGAGAGAGATTGAGAGAATCTCAAGCAGGCTCCGCACTGTCAGCACAGAGCCCAACGTGGGGGTCAGACTCGTGAATCGTGAGGTCATGACCTGAGCCGAAGTCAAGAGTCGGAGGCTTAACCGACTGAACCACCCCGGTGCCCCTGGGATGTGTATATTTTCACTGGGCAAGGCGGACTGCAAAAAAATATCAGGACTTACGGGGAAAAGCAGTGGGTCCATTCAGCTTCTGTGTGACATCAGAGTGGAAGGTGCGTCTAAAAAGGGGGCAGGGAGCAGAATCCAGAGGCCCAGTTTATAGTTATGTTGAAAATCTTTGTGTTAAAATCATAATCTAAGTCCTGTATTTTGCCTGTGGTGTGCGGGAAAGGAGAGGACATCGGTGGGAGGGTGGCCAGGCAGAGCTACGTCTGTGGTGCAGGAAGGGGCCAGTTGGCTGCTGGGATGGCAGTGGATGTCTGGGTGCTGACAGAGGGGCAGGAGGGGTGAAGGAGGAAGTCAGCGGGGATAACCTAAGCTTGTCTACTAGCAAGGTGGGGTCTAGATTACCCCACGGGCCATCTTACTATGTGGAGTCGCCAGGAAGCAAAGGGCGTGAATAGGTTTGTAGCTTTTGTATGATAATTATGCTCAGACTACTCCACTTGAATATACATATTTTTGAGACTCTCTGGAGTTTGCCTGCTGGAGAACTGTATGCCATTGGCAGGGTCTTGTGGCCCCCGATGCGTGCCACTGTGTCCTGTAGTTATCACAGCGTAACCCGAGAGAGGCTGGAAACTGGACGGCGGTCTGTACAGATCAGGGCCACGTCCCGAGACGTGAATCAGTGAAGTTAAACCAGCGGAAAACCAACAATCTTCATTTCTTTCAGTCTTCATATTTCTCTCAAAAGTAAATCGTATAAAAATTTAATAGCGACCGTGGGTTTGAATTCGAGTGCCACTGGAGCGACCGCTGTCTATTATTTTGTGGATGATTGAGCTACAGTTTGGATCCATTTCGGGTGAACCTGTTCGGGTTCTAGAGTCACCAGAAAAGGAAGGGTCAGGCAGAAGTAGGAAGATGTATACTTTCTGTCATGTAATCTAACTAAATTAAACTTAAGAGGCTCCAGTTTGGAATGTCATCACCCAGAAATCCATTTTCTTTTGCTTACGTACTGTGCTCCACAGAAATCCTTGGTATGGTTAAGAAATTGTAAGTGTGATGGCTGGGTGGCTCGGTCGGTTAAGCTTCCGTGTCTTGATTTTGGCATGATCTCACGGTTCACGGGATCGAGCCCCACGTCCAGCTCTGTGCTGACAGTGTGGAGCCTGCACACGCACATACTCCTTCTCTCTCAAAATAAATAAATAAACTTAAATTATAAATGAAAAATTTTCTTCTGTGAGTTTCCTGAAGCTTCTCCATTTTTTAAAAATTTATTTATCGTCAAGTTAGCTAACATACAGTGTAGTCTTGGCTTCAGGAGTAGATTCCCATGATTCATCACTTACGTACAACACCCAGTGCTCATCCCAACAAGTGACCTCCTCAGTGCCCATCACCCATTTTCCCCATCCGCCTAACCCCCACCCCCCATCAACCATCAGTTTGTTCTCTGTGTTGAAGAGTCTCTTATGGTTTGCCTGCCTCTTTGTATCTTATTTTTCCTTCCCTTCCCCTATGTTCTCCTATTAGGTTTCTCAAATTCCGCCTATGAGTGAAATCGTATGATATGTGTCTTTCTCTGACTTTTTTCACTTAGCATAATACCCTCCAGTTCCATCCATGTTGTCAGAAATGGCAAGATTTCATTCTTTTTCATTGCCAAGTAGTATTCCATTGTGTGTGTGTGTGTGTGTGTGTGTGTGTGTGTGTGTGTGTGTATACGTATGTATATACGTGTGTATACATACACACACACACACACACGTATATATACCACATCTTTATCCATTCATCAGTTGATGGACATTTGGGCTCTTTCCATAATTTGGCTATTGTTGAAAGTGCTGCTATAAACATTGGGGTACATGTGCCCCTGTGATTCAGCACTCCAGTATCCTTTGGATAAATTCCTAGTAGTGCTATTGCTGGATTGTAGGGTAGTTCTATTTTTAATTTTTTGAGGAAACTCCACACTGTTTTCCAGAGTGGCTACACCAGTTTGCATTCCTACCAGTAGTATAAAAGGGTTCCCCTTTCTCCACATCCTCACCAACATGTTGTTTCCTGAGTTGTCAATTTTCTCCATTCTTAAGTCAAATGTAGATTCAGCAAAATTCAGCTTAGTATTAACTTCAGCCTCAAAATGATTTACAATCCAGTTCATAATCCACATTCATGGTCTCCTTTCTTGTTGTGCAACTTAACAGGGTGTCTTTTATGATTTATCTTTTTTGCCAACTCCTTTCCTCTCTTCCTTTCCTTCCTCATCTTCTATACTTGTTCACACACACCCACACACCCACACACTATATGTGTCCTTATTTTAATAATTATTTTTATAATTTATTAAAATTTTTTTTTGCTTTTGAATTTGCTGATAAAGGGTTGTGTTTTCAGAAATGAAAATTGAAAAAATCAGTTTTCAGGCCTGGAAATCATACATACATATGATTGTGATGAACCGTGATCATCTTACGTGGTTGATCATTGCTAGCACGTTACTAATGACTGATCATGAAATCAACACGAGCTCAAAACTCACCCAACAGGTTTTCTTTGGAGAGGGTTTCTTAATTAACCAGAAAATATCTACTGTGCATATTTTATGTCCATTGGGAATATGGAATAAGAGAAGAAAAGTATAAAGAAGATTTCTGCCCTTGAAGAATTGACCAATTCATTGGGAAATCGTGACATATGTAAGTATAAGGAAATAAGATCTTTCTAAAACCGAGAGAAGATAAACTGGGTGATCTAATTTAGTTAGATTAAAAAATGAGCTGCTGGGGCGCCTGGGTGGCGCAGTCGGTTAAGCGTCCGACTTCGGCTCAGGTCACGATCTCGCGGTCCGTGAGTTCGAGCCCCGCGTCGGGCTCTGTGCGGACGGAGCCTGGAGCCTGCTTCGGATTCTGTGTCTCCCTCGCTATCCGCCCCTCCCCCACTCACGATCGGTCTGTCTCGCTCTCAAAAATAAATAAACGTAAAAAAAAAAAAAAAAAAAAAGGAAATGGTCAGAAGCGCCTCTGGGGGACTCGGACCCATGGCAGACGGCTGTGGTGTAGAGGCAGCGACGACCGCAGCTATTTCAAACCCCAGGATTGGCCCTGGGTTTTTACTGCGTGGAAAGTAAAGGGCTCTCGTTTAAAGCAGGGTGAGATAAATGGAAGAAATAAAATAAGAAAAAAAAAAAAAAAAAAAACCCAGTGAATTCCCCATCAGTTACAAAGGAAGAGCT
Source organism: Panthera uncia (assembly GCF_023721935.1). Lineage (NCBI taxonomy): Eukaryota > Metazoa > Chordata > Mammalia > Carnivora > Felidae > Panthera > Panthera uncia. The sequence continues at coordinate 4,702,058 of NC_064810.1, forward strand.
TTACAAAAGGTAAAATTTATGACCTCTCCGTATGCTAACACCAGCCATGTTTTATGATCCTATAATTATCTCAAATATCTTGTGATGTCTATACACACACAGAGGGGTTTACACTGTCGATAAAATGAGGAAAGGCAAAGTCTGTGCTAAGATTATTTGCCCAGAAGAGGGTCTTTATCACCCAGCAGGAGTCTCAGGGCAAAAAAAAAAAAAAAAAAAAAAAAAAAATCTTTAATTATTCATCAAAGTTATAACCTAGTCAAATTTAGTCTTATTTGAGACTTTCACCTCAACCTTTTAGGACGCAGACTGGATTTATATTTTAGTTCTCGGACTCTATTTGAGTTCATGATGTCTCTTAGCTTTTGTGATTTGCTGTATGTTTCCTTTAGTTAGATGTCCTTCCTGAAGAGAAGCTTACGCTTTTTCGTATCTTCCCTCCTGAAAGAGAGTGATTCTGTTTTTTAAAATTCTACTGTGGTGACTCATTGAATGGTGGTTTTGGAAGAACATTCTGCAAATGACACACAGGAATGATGGACCCTGGGGGGACTTGAGAGGGGACAGCGAGCTGGGCACCAGAAGGGGAAGCCCAGAGTGAGGGGTGAGCCCTGCCGGGAGGGGAAAGGAGGAGATTGAAAATGCCCTGACTTCCCGGATGGGAAGAATAAAAAAAAAAAAAAAAAAGACAGTGTGATAAAATCAAAACGCAGAGATGTTTTGAGAAATTGGAATCAACGTGTTTGCCACGTCGGAGTGAAGATGCTGCCCCGATTATTGATAGTGGAGTGATTATTGATATTGATAGTTAAAGGCATATAGAATACAATCTGTTATTATGCTTTAAGGAAGTTATTGCTTAATGAGGGAACGAATGTTAATTCGCACATGGAACGTGCGAGGCCCCGATGTCTAGGGTGGCTTAGAGCCTAGACAGAGCTGGGCTTCCCGTCTGAAGACGCTGCTTGTTTTTCTTTTCTTTATCTTTTCTTATGCCTATGGAGTTCAGCTTTAAGGTAATTTTCTTTCCCTCAGTATACACTTGTGACTATAATCTTTAACTCAGGTATTTATTTATTTTTTACTTTGTTGGCCACCTGCAGAAAGCCTTCGTTTATTTGTATGTCCCCACGCACATTATCCTCCACAAATTTTTACCTTCCCACCTCGTCACGTTCCTGATAGTGACACCCTGCTTTTTGATGCTGAAGGCCTCGGCGTCCTTGGAGCCATGGACGAGGAGAGAAGGAAGGGACCCTGGCAGCCACCTTTGAGAGGCCCGAGGGAAGGGGACCAAAGATAGAGCAGACTTCTTTCCTAAGACACATTATGATTTGGACAGAGCTAACATTCATCCAGCTGACCTGCCTCCCAGGTACAGATAATTTCCATCATGCTGAGTACGTGAAGGGGAAGGACACCAGAAGGGACTGGAAAGTCACATATAGGTCAAAGCAGATCAAGATGTGCATACTCTCTTGCGTGATCTCACAGCTTGGCTCATGCTCGACTGTGATGGGTTCCTTATACCAGGAGTTCATGAGGATTAGCAATTATGTGGCATTAGCTCTACGTCCTTAAATTCGTGGCTTCGTGGACGGCAAATATGGCTGCGATTGGAAACATGTCCACCGCTGGTGTGTGTTTAATCCTTGCGTTTTTCTCCCAGGACTGAGTGTCTTTTGTGAAAGTCCGGAAAGATGTTCTACTGACAGGGACACCCCCCCCCCCCCCCGCCCCGTTCCTGGGAGGGATGAACATGGGGACAGAAGGTGCCCATCCCTGGGTGCAGCCCAGCACAAGACCCTGGCTGCAGGCGATCTGTGTTCAGTTATGGTAAAACGTTAAATTAGCTGAAAGAGAATTTTTCTGGTTACTTGAGTTTGCCTGTTGGACTCCATTAATTATTCAGTCATTAAATCATTTACATGAACTCTTTCTTAGTCTGAAAAATAATCAGCCTTTAGGCGGCTTACTGTTTGTTATTCCTCACTGGAGCTTTTGTGGACAAGTAGCCCTGGGCCATGGAAAAGAATCCAACACAAATTAAGGTGCAGGGTCGATTGAATGGAAGCAGATCCATTAGATCACATGTTCTGACTTCTTTTCCTGCTTTAGTGAGGAATACCCCAGGTGCGTTTCAAATCTAATTTTTATTTTAAATCTAGCAGAAACTCTTCTACAGTGGTCATTTTATTTACTTTTATTTATTTTATTTTTTAAATTTTATTTTAGAGAGAGTGAGTGCGGGGGGAGGAGGCAGAGGGGCAGAGGGAGAGAAAGGGAGAATCTTAGGCAAGCTCTGGGCTCAGTGAGGAGCCTGATGTGGGGCTCGAACCCACGACCCTGGGATCATGACCTGAGCCGAAATCAAGAGTTAGATGCTCAACCGACTGAGCCACCCAGGCGCCCTCGTAACTGGTCATTTTAAAGTCATGGTGTCTGATTCAAAACAAAAACAAAAAAAAACCCCTCCAACCCTACATCTGTTTTCTTTTTTGTACATTCATTTCTTGTTTCCAGGGCGTTTTAGTTGTTACAAAAATTTGGTATTTCTCTTAGGGATTACCATATCTTCTAGAAATGAACTTTCATTTTTTTTTTATTAAAAGAAAAATTTTTTTAATGTTTATTCATTTTTGAGGGACAGAGAGAGACAGAGCACAGGCAGGGGAGGAGCAGAGAGGCAGGGAGACACAGAATCCGAAGCAGGCTCCAGGCTCCGAGCTGTCAGCACAGAGCCCGACGCGGGGCTCGAACCCACGGACCGTGAGATCATGACCTGAGCCGAAGTCAGACGCTCAACCGACTGAGCCCCGCCAGGCACCCCTAGAAACGAACTTTAGAAACAAGAATGTTTTCAGTGCCATTCCATCCTCCGCCATCTTGGTGGGGAATTGGAAAAGCAAATAGGAAGTTGGGAATCTCCAAACTTCGAGTCAACTTGGGCCGTTCTAAGAGCAAACCATCCTGCTCGCGTGTGAGCACAGAGCACACTCCCATCTGCCGTGGCTCTGTCGTTTTGTTCACGGAGAAGCCTCGTGTCGCCCGGGGAGGGGCTGCGTGCCTGCGGGGCCCACAGGGACAGGCCGCTGCGTCTTTTCCCATCCGCGGCCTGGGGACAGCTTTCGTCACCAGGAGGCCTGCGAAGTGCTGAACTGTGCGGCATCCTATTCTTACCTTCTTCCCTCTCCTATAAATGATGACAAATTGCCTCGCTGTAAATTTGCAAGTCCCTAAATGGCGTTTTTGTCAAAGCCTTTAGAGCAAAATGCTTACTCAGAGAGATTTTTAAGTATTGGGAGCCGGGGTGGCTGGGAGCAGGCCTAATTATTATGCATCATGACACAATGCATCATGCATCACCCTTGCTTTTCTGCTTCTTAAACACTTGTTACGGATGATGAGACTAATTCCAATGGACAAACGGGGCGCTCTCCTGCACGTCGCTCCTGTGATGTCATAGTCGTCTTCCAGGGGGCTTCAGCGCCGCCTCCCACGGAAGCCCCTCACACATGCACGTTTTATTAAGACACTTGAATAATTGGCTCGGAGATAATTGTCAGTCAAGGGAAAATAACCTTTTATCAAAGGTGCCTTGGAGGTGGCCTGTTCAGAGAAGAAACAAGCGATCTCATTTGCACTTACTCTGGGTCCCCTTTCCCTCCTGGCGTTTATAGGGAATAAGCTGCCTCGAAGGAATGTAAAAGAAGGAAGGGTGTGGGTGTGGAAGGGAAGGGGAGCTGTCAAATTGTTAAGACAAATGGGGCTTCGAGAATCCTAATTAAACCTCAAATTGCTTAGAAACGGGAAGTATGTATTCCTGATCATTGGCACCAGGAAAAAAAAAAAAGGTCTAATTTACCACGTATCTTTAGATAAGGGTAGCCCGTTATTTGTCTGTGCGAGGTGTTGGCCTCACCTGTCGTGTAGGTGAAGGTAATGGCTTCAAAGGCTGTGAAATCCGCGTCCGAGGCTCCGCGTCCGATGTCATGGATACATTGACAAGCTGGAAAGTATGTGTAGAGTTTCGTTTTGAATTTTCTTCTCCTGGAAGCTTTCTGGTTGTGTCCTGGGAGAATTTTAGCGCATTCGAACCGTCCGCGGTGTTGTTCGGGTATCAGAAAAATATAATAAATAACAGGTCCGTATTCTCAAGACTCAAGGTAGGTATTCGCAAGAAAATAGGTTTGTTTGGAAGACAGCCCTGCTTTCAAGGGGCGCCTGGCTGGCTCAGTCAAGTCAAATGTCTGACTCTTGATTTCAGCTCAGGTCATGATCTCACGGTTCGTGAGTTCAAGTCCCGCGTTAGGCTCTGTGTTGACAGACCCTGTGATTCTCTCTCTCCCTCCCTCCCTCTGCGCCCCTCCCCTGCACACACATGTGTGCGTGCTCTCTGTCTCTGTCTCTCTCAGAATAAATAAACAAACTTAGAAATCCTAAAATGATTTTGGTTCCTCTGGAGGTGCTGACGGCCTCTGATGCCGAGGGGGACCACGCTTTCTCCTGTCACTCACCTCGTGATGCAGAGCATCAGCCCTCCTTTTCACGAGGGAGGCCAAAAAGGCTTCCAGCATCACAGAATCTTGACCTCATCCTGATACAGTCAGCAGCAGAGCTGAGGACAACCCACTCCCATTTGTATAGCCTTTGCTCAAGCTGCAAACCATACTTCTCTTTCTATAGGACTTTGGCTTCCATTAATTTAAAATACACGTTTAATACAAAGCCCCGCCCTTTAACAAAACTTATTTTTTTTTTCTTTTTAAAGTTGTTTCCTTGGTACAACTTGGATTGATTTTGGAAAAAGCAATCGTCCTGGAGTGGGAGGTAGGGCAGTGTCTCTAACTTCGGGATCCTTCTGTTTCTAGTTGAGTCTTCGCCTCTGGGATCTGAGAATATAGTAACGAGAATATAGTAACGAGGGTGACAGTCTGCTGAGCACTTGCTAAATGCCAGGCGCTGTACTAGGACTATCCCACGTGACTCTTGCTGGCAGTCCTTTATTTTACGGCTCTCTGTCCTTTACGACGAGCGCACTCAGTCGCAGGAAGGTTGAGAAAGTTGCTGAAGGTCCGTTGGAACCCAGATCTTCTGACTCAGGACCAGTGTTAGTGCCCCAGATCCCCAAATTCTGGCTCATGCCACCTTTTTTTTTTTTTTTAAATATTTTTTAACGTTTATTTATTTTTGAGACAGAGAGAGACAGAGCATGAACGGGGGAGGGGCAGAGAGAGAGGGAGACACAGAATCAGAAGCAGGCTCCAGGCTCCGAGCTGTCAGCCCAGAGCCCGACGCGGGGCTCGAACTCACGGACCGCGAGATCGTGACCTGAGCTGAAGTCGGACGCTTAACCGACGGAGCCACCCAGGCGCCCCTCATGCCACCTTTCACACGCACCTCATGAAGTCATTGTAAACATCGAACCAAATGGTCGTAATGCCTGTGGGAGCACCTCGAAAAGAGGACATTACCCTGGCATCTGTCGCGCTGCCGTTCTGACCACTTTCTCATCTGGGAAGCAGACACAATCGCAGCTGCCCTCGAAGACATTGGTGCTCATTTAAGTGGAAGGGAATTGATTAGCGTTGGAAAATTCTGTCTTTGACTTCTTCCAGCAGAGGTTGGTGCCAGCTTTACCCTGGGAGATAAAGGGACCTACATTGGCTCGTAGTCGCTGAATAGGTTCTTGGGTCTCCGGGAGGCAGCAGCCCGCCTTTGAGGCATTATCTGTGCCAGCCCAGGTTGTGGGCTCCAGGAGGAGAGCTTTGTTTGGGGGAGAAAAGGGCCTTATCTGGTGGAACTCCGTCCATCCCTGTTTGTCCTGAGGACGTTACCCAGCACCAACTGATGGGCCCCTCACCGTGTGCCAACGCGGAAAGAAACAAAATGGCAACAGCGTGAAGGTTGAGGCTGGTGACAGCTGGTCTCTTTCCTCCGTTCAGCCCCTAAATGGTCGGCTCGAACTTTCGGCCCCATCGTGGTGCTGTAGCATTTGAGCGTGGTCTGCAGAAGCAGATCAGTTCACGTTTCGAGGGTTTGACACGTGGCTCTTCTCAGGAGCCCGTTTTCAATTTGTGCTTATTTTAAGCTTGTACATTGCCATCAGGTTTGTAAACATGGCGATTGCTGGTTTTTACTGAGGAGAATATGGGATAAATAGGCCTTCGTTTACCATCCCATAACCAAAGGTCAGTGCACGAAGCTCCTAGGCGGCTCAGTTATCTGGTCTACCTCTCGTTACCCGGCTGGCCTCGTTGCTTCTCGTGGACGGTCCTAGTATTTTTATCTCTATCCGTTCACCTGAAGGACTGAGACTCCGCGTCAGTCTCTGGGTCAGCATTTCATCTTGTTCTTCCGTTCTTTCCTTTTCTCTCTTTGCCCCAAGACGAGCTAAAATCTCTCGACGTCCGTGAACTATTTGTCCGTGTTGCTGCTAAGCCTTTGGTGCCAACGTGGTGGAGATGAACAGTCTCCTTCCTCATCAGTGCACATCTTTGTGTGAGCTTTGAAAATAGCTCTTAGATGTAACTGAGCAAAAGCAGTGTTTCTTTTCACGGCCTGTCTTTGCACAAGAAGTTCCAGCATCTCTAACTTTGATCCTTCCTCTACTGTGCCAGGAGGCGGGGCTCCCACGCTGATCATTCTTAAGATTTCAGTGACAGCGCTGGTAAAGCTAGAAGTGTGATAGCTTCAGGTCAAACACCGGACGTGTTTTCTAGAAGGGTTCTGGAAGGTGCACCTGGTTGTGGACACAGCCGGAGAGGCGGCATGCTTCTGTGGCCGGCTGTCCCCGTGAAGGAAAATTGTGCAGCTGGCACACCCAGCCCCTTGTTTGGGGGCGCGAGAAAAGCGGTTTTTCAGAACGTTCTAGTTGCATTCTGGTCACAGCTGCTTATTTATTAGTGCCTTTGCTTCCCGCTTCCTCTGGGGTATCATGTGGTCGCTTGGCAAGTGGCAGTGAATTTCAGCTGCGTCCATGTGACCGCTGGCAAATCGCCAGTGACCAAAAGATCCATGCATCAGGCCTGCTTCACACCCCTGTTTGCATGCTTCACGGTGTTTTAGACTAATAAGCACATGCATGGTCTCATCGCCCTCTGTTCTTTTACCCCACCATGGCCTTCAGGTCAAACAGTGTGGTTTCAACTTCTTTTTTATGTTTAAAAATTAAAAAAATGTTTATTTAGTTTTGAGAGAGAGAGAACATGAGCAGGGGACGGGCAGAGAGAGAGGGAGACACGGAATCCGAAGCAGGCTCCAGGCTCCGAGCTGTCAGCCCAGAGCCCAACGCGGGGCTCGAACCTACGACCAGTGAGATCATAACCTGAGCCGAAGTCGGACGCCCAAAGGACCGAGCCCCCCAGGCGCCCTTTCGTGTGACTTCACATTCACTCAAAATCCCTCAGCCTTTTTGTAGAATGAAAATCACATCTCCATTACATTCTTTAGAAGAATCTACTCGATTTGGCTGCATTTTCATGCAAATTTGCTGTTTGTCATTTACCCCACTTGCTACTACCCTCTTACCTCCCTTTATACTTGAGGCAGAATTTCCCTCCGCAAGTCTACATTCACTTCTCCCACGTCCTCACCTTGGACTCACTCAACACCTCATCTGTCAGTTCCATGCGGCCCTTTCTGCCCTGTCCCTTCACTGGAACGGACCACTCCCAGGCCACCGGGGACTTCCATAGCACCAGATCCAGTGGCCAGCTTGCATGCGGTCCTCAAACCCTTCTCAGTACCGGGGAGGCCTCTGTCCTCGCTGGGACAACCTCTTCCTTGGCTCCCAGCTTCCCACAGTCTCCTTTCTTCTGCCTCCCCAGTCTTCTTGGCCAGCTCATGCCTGGCCTTTCAGCATTAGGCTCCCCTAGCACTTTACCCCTCTGTCTTTATCCCCCACTCTTGTCCCGGCTGATGAAATGCATGCGCAGGACGGACTGACGGTTTCCTGCTCTCCTCTGAGTCTCATACCTGTCTGCTCAGTCGTTGAGGCTCATCCGCTTAGAGCTCAGAGTCACTTCTAAAGTGAGTAGGACCAACCAAAGGCCGTCTTCTCCCTCTGTCCCCCACAAATAGGCATGCCGTAAGGTGTGGGCAAAGATAGTTCAGATGCATCTGCAAAGAGAGTGCAGGAGGTGGCAGTGAATTCGGGTGTCTTGGGAGCCCTGGGAGTGATTGACTTTGAGAGGCATGGTGGCAGGGTTGTCTGAGTGTTGAGGGATGGTTCAGGGTGTAGCTTGTGGGCTCCTGAACTCAGGACGTGAGGCTTCCTTACCTGGGAAGCCTGGGGTGCTCGTCCCCTTCTCTCACATGCTCCAGTAGGATGGTCTTTACCCTGAGAGCCCACAGTGAAAGTGAAAAGGTTCGTTTCTTGTTAAGAGTGGCTGTTCAGGGTGAGGAGCTTTGTGAGGTCAAGAGCTGGGGATTTCCGGATGTTTCTGTGATATTTGTTATATTACTTGGTACTGCTTTCTGTCCCTCCTCGGTTACTTTTCCTCATCTAAATTTCCGCCTCCTTGTAAGACATTCCTTCTCCTGCCCAATACCAGGAGATTGGAGGATGGAGAAGGAATGTTCTATTTTCACTGGAGCACCAGCTCTGCAGATGGAGAACATAGTGATTGTGAATCAGAAGCCAAAGGGAGTGAGAAGGGAGGAAGCCAGAACCAGCCAGAAAGTTGGACTTGTGATAGGCCACATGCCTGTCCTATAGGAGGTGCCATACGAGTCTTCGAGAAATCTGCTCTGCTTGGTTCAGACCAAAGAGAGGGTAAGTGGGAGATACAGATTTCTCAAGACGAGAAAGTAAGGCCAGACCTGAGAAGTGACCCAGAGCTGACTGGCCATCTGTCTCGGTCTCCAGACTCACAGTGTCTTACCTGTTTCTCTCTGAGTATTGGATCAATCCCCTGTCTGTAGATTTCCTCTATCTGTTCTCTAGCCCGGGCGCCCAGTTCTGCAGTTCTGGGACTTTCTTTCCAATCCCTGGAGGAAAGAATCTGTCCCCGGTTAGGCCTATCTTTGGGTGAAATTTAAACCTCTTTATAATATATGTTCTGTTCATGATTCATGTTGGCAAACTGGGGGGAATATTTAAGTCAGTGAAAGTTCAAGGAACAGTTTCGGGCATTTGGTCGGCATCAGACACTTGGCCGAGTGAAGTCAGGATTTATTCTTGAAGGGTCAAGGTTTGAAAGGGAAATGCGCACTTGAAATGATGGCTATCTAAAATACAGAGCTGCAGATGCTAATTTGGGGGTTCTGACTAATAGAGAAATCCCTCAAGAAGTCAGTCTGAGTTTCATATATCATACAGGGCTCTTTTCCTTCCTTTCTGAGTCTGTGTATTCAAGCATACAGTGATGAATCAGACTCTCCCGTCTCCGACAGACACCCACTGGAAAGGACTTTGGAGACCCCAGTCAAGGGCACACCAAGCCTTCCGGTCTTACTTGATGACAGGCTGTGCCAGGGCCTCTGTTCCTTTGGCTTAATGACAGCCCTGGGGGGCTCACAGCACCTAGCTGAGTGCTTCCCTGCACAATGCCATCAGTCGTGGCACATCTCCTTTCAAACCTGCAACGGACTTGTGCACAAGTGAGGAAACTGAGGTCCAGAGAGGTTACAGATGGGCAGCTGGTAATGGATGGGGCCGGGACCCAAGCCCAGATGTCAGACCCCACAGTCTGGACACTCTGCTCACCTGCATACATTCCTGGTTCAGAAACTCCCCAGCAAGAGTAGGCTGGGCCTCCTGGGCCTGGGAGAGCTCCCACATGAGTCTTCTTTTGCTCTAAGTCCCTTTGCAGGAAAAACCAACCTGGGTTCCTCTAAGAGAACTCCCCTCCCCAGAATATGCCTGTGCTGTCCCTCCTGTGTGCGTCCCTGCTGGTGCACAAGGACATGTGTGCACAGCAGCCTCTGGACGAAAATGCAGAACCGCTTCAGCTGTCTTCCCTTGGCCCCGAGTTCAGCCACGTGGGCCGTGATCTGACGGTTTTGGTGGAAGAGCCAAGCAGCCTCTGGCTTCTGTGCAGCAGCGGATGGACGGCTGCCCCTTCTGGAGTGCCACTGTCATCTGGCCCGAAATCAAGAGGCCACACCACATTCGCTGTGGATGGTTGTTTTTTTGTTTTTTTCTTCTCCCCGAAGACTGATTTGCTGGGTCTTTAGCTAAATGTCATGTCTGCTTCTCACACCCACATCGTTGCACTTTTCCTAGACGCGGTGAGTCACTTACAAGGGGCCATTTGGGGAAAGGATTTTGTAAAACCTTTTTTTAAACCTTTTTAAAAATGCTTTTTTTAAAGCATTGTAACTGATGTCCACCAAAATGCCCCCCCCCACGCTGCCCCCCACCTCCGCTAGAATGCAACTCAACAAATAATTGTTGAATGGTTGCTATAGGCAAAGAGGTCTGAATATAACAAAGATGAAAATGCCATTTGACAAGTGGCCTTGAAGCTCCTCGGGGACACGGACACATACCGATAACTCTAGTCTGAGGTGGGCGGGGTCTGTGCTGGGTGATCACAGGCTCCGTCTATTAACTACCTACCTACTTTCTAACTTTATTTTTTATATTTTTAGCATCTTTACGGGGGATAATTTACATGCCATCTGATTCACTTGCTTCTAGTGTCTAAGTCATTGATTTTTAGGAAGTTTACAGGGTTGTGCAGATATTTCCACCATCTAATCCTAGAATCACCCCAAAATACTCCTGCACCATCCAAAAATAGCCTTCGTGTCTCTTTGGCAGACATTCGCCATTCCAGCCTTTCCCCCTAGTCCCAGCCTTGGGCAGCCGCCTCTGCTCCACCTTGTTTAGAGATTGGCCTTTTCTGTATATTTCATATAAATGGAATCATGTAATATATGGTCTGCTGCCTGGCCTCTTTCACTTACCATTATGTTTTTGAGGTTCACCCACGTATCGGCCCTGCATTCCATTTTTATTGCCAAATAATACTCTGTCATATAGACGGACCGCATTTTGTTTATCCGTTCTCCAGTTGACGGACGTTTGGGTTGTTTATGCTTTTTGGCTATCGTGAAGAATGTGGTGCTATGAAAATTCATGTGCCGGCTTTTATATGGACATGTGTTGTCATTTCTCTTGGGTCTAGACTGGTGGTAGACGCTCTGGGTCACGCAGTAAACTTACGTTGAACTTTTAAAGCGACTCCCAAGCTGTTTTCCTAAGGGGCTTGCCCTACTCTGCCTTCCCACCAGTGATGTTCGAGGGTTCCAGCTTCCCCACTGCTTTGCCAACACTGGTATTGTTTCTCTTTTGTATGATCCCATTCTACTGGGGGTGAATTGGTATCTCATGGCGGTTTCAATTTGCATTTCCCTCCAGACATAACGTGAAGCATATTTTTGTATGCTTCCCAGCTATGTGTATATACATTTTCGGTGAAATATTCACTCAAACTGTTTGCTTGTTTTTTTTTTTTTTTTCCTGTTGCTTTTTAAGGAAAGTATGGAGAAAGATGAGCGACACAAAAGTCTCCAGGGGTGGGTGGTCCATTTTAGAAATTAGCGCCAATACAACGTTCCCTACATTCTGGCTTATCCTGTCTGGTTGTTGACGTCTATCATGGCACCTACGTATTTCAACGGCCATGGTAGGGTGTCAGACTTAATCAGTCTACACCATGGCAGGAGAGGGGATGCAGTGGACAGGATGCAGGCTGTGTTGGCCATCTAACATACCACCTGGCCCTAGCAGACGCTGGACTGATGCCCACCCAGGTGTCCAGATCTTTCTGTGTCAGTACACTCTAGAGATTTCCAGCTGCCAGCATCTGCCTCCTCCTGCCCGTGGGCTTTGCCCACAAGCTTGGTCCGCCCATATAGGGCAGGCTGGAAGTTTCAGAGGATTCACATCCCCATAGCAGCCCTCAACCAACAGCTGATGATTGGAGGTGGGTCTTACCGGTATAGGTTTTTATAACAGGGCACTATAAGCATGATATTTTTTTCAAAGGCTTTAAATATCATCAGATGTTCACCAGCTAAACTTGGAGAGATGAGTTTGTTGGTCACCACTGTTTACTGAGATCTTACAGGGCTTATCAGCAGCAGGAATTTTTTTCTCCTGGTTCTGGAGGCTGGAAGTCTGAGATCAGGAGGCCAGCATGGTCAGGCCCTGGTGAGGGCTCTCACATGGCAGAAAAAGAAGGAGTGAGAGCTCTCTGGGGTCTTTTGCATAAGGGCACTGATCCCATTCGTGAGGGTTCTTATTACCTCCCAAAGGTCCCACCTCATAATGCCATTGCATTGGGGGTTTGGATTTCAGTATGTGAATTGGGGTGGGGGGGCGGCCCACAGATACCCAGTCCACGCCAGTGGGTATATAAATAACCTGACTCCCTTGAACCACAAGTATGAATTCTGGGGTATGTGTTTTGTACTATGTCCCAGAGTTTCTCTGCAGAATGAAGCCTCAGGAGCACTCTGACAGAGTTCACAGTGTATGCCCCCTGGGGGGCAGGGACAGTAGATGTCATACACTTGAACTGTTGGGTTAGGATCTGCCTCAAGGGAACCCACACCCACACTGCCCGTGGTCTAGTCTCATGGGCCGCTGGTCCTGCCTGGGACACGGAGGCTCCTGCTGTGGCAGTGATTGTGCTGGCCTGGGGTGCCCCGAGTGTTTCCATACATATCCCGACAAACCAGAGCTGGTTGGATGCAAAAGGACTGTTAGGGTGGGGGCAGGGCTCTCACCCAGTGGGCAAAGGAACATCGGAGATTGTTCAGGAAAGGCCAGGTGGCACTGGGAACGGTCAGCCGAGAGGGTGTAGGGTGGTCTCTGGGATGAAAGAGGCTACACACAGGTTGAGGAGGCTGGGCTTGATGATCTGGAGGGGTAACACCACGATGCAAGACAGAGGGCCGGTGGCCTATGGACCGCATGTGCTCTGGGCACGATTCCGACCCACGCCGGGCAGCAGGTGAATGTGTGACCCCAAAAGTCTCTTTCAACTTTAATATTATAACAGCTCTTGTCAAAAGGCCAAGACTGCTTAGGATCTCAAGGTCAAAGGTCATGTTTATTGGGCGTCTTTAGGCCTGCTGGTCTCCCTGGGGCCTGGTAAGCAGGGATGCTGAGTGATAGAAGGACAGTGAGGACGGGGCCTCCATTGCCCCAGTATCGGAGCGGGGAGGGTTTACGTCTTAGGTCATGTCCAGGGAGACAGATCCCGGGAAGATGTGTGTGCAGGAGATTTGGGGGAGATGTTCTCAGGAGGCACACCTGTGAGCAAATAAAGCCAGGAGGGCTGGGCAGAAGAGAAGTGCAGCGGATCCCGGGAGAAACCCTACAACCCAGGTGTCCCTCGGAGTTTCCCCGGTTGGGGTGGGCTCCCACACCGCCTCTGACCAGTCTTTGGATAAGTGACGTCTGCGGAGACAAGGTTTCTTTTGGTTGAGGGCAGTTCTCCCTGCAGAGGGTCTGCTCTGAGCTCTCAGCAGGTAGCGTGCCTGGGAAGTAGGGTCCGAGTACCTGAGCCCTGAAGCAGATTACAGGGTCCGCCACAGACAGCAGACCAAACGAAACCCCCCTGCGACACAACAGCCCCCACAATCCTACTCAATGGACCGGTGCCCCTGTCGCGGATGCTGGAGGAAGCTGGATGGAGTCCAGGCTTTCGTCCCCCGCCTCAGCACCCGCTTCTCGCTTGTCCTCCTTCCCCAGCCTGTGGGCTGAAGCTTTTCGAGAGAGGTGGCCGGGAGGATTGTCCCCCGGAGGGGGTCAGGGTGGGAGGACCAAGGGGCTGTAATTTGGCGGATAGCCGGGCCAGGCAATCAAAAGACCAGTGACAAGAAGTGGTTCCTGAGTGGCCATCCCAAGGCTCAGGAGGCTGACCTGGAGGAAAGCAGGCATGAGAACCCATATTTAGCCTCCAGGTTCATAGGACACCGATGTTTCCTTATAGCGAAGAGATTGGGATGCAATAGCGTCAGGTGGTCAGCCCGCCATAGAGTTCAATAATAATCAACCACTGATCACATATTTATAATGCTTTTCGTTATATATCGCCTCACGTCTGCCTCTGCAACCCTAATTTCTTAGGTTGATAAAATGAATGGGAGCCAGCCCTTAAATATGTTCATACTGAGGTCCAAAATGAGGGATGAGTTTTGAATACCTCTAGGGTTTAAAAGTAAATGATGTCACTTTTTACCTCAGACTATCCAAAGGTATTTATGTAGCAATGCTATATCTATTATACGAGAGTTAGATTTACTGTATTTAAAAAAAATTTTTTTTTAATGTTTATATACTTTTTGACAGAGAGAGACAGAGCATGAGCAGGGGAGGGGCAGAGAGAGAGGGAGACACAGAATCCGAAGCAGGCTCCGAGCTGTCAGCACAGAGCCCGACGTGGGGCTCGAACTCACCGTGAGATCATGACCCCAGCCGAAGTCGGACGCTCAACCAACTGAGCCACCCAGGCGCCCCTAGATTTACTTTAAGTATCAGATGTGCACCAGGTAAGCTTGGAGAGACGAGTTAGTCGGTCAGCACTATCTACTGAGCTCCTACAGGGCGTCAGGCACTGAGGGAATTGGGTGTCACCCTCATGGTCCCTGCCCTTGTGGGGATGACGTTAGAAAGTTACTCAGGAATGGGAGCATTTCGAAGGGCATCAGCACCAAAGTAGACCCCACACTGGGAGTATATAGTAGGGGGCTTCATCTAGCCTGTGGGTCAGGGAGGGCAGAAAGACCGGCCTTGGTTGTGGCCTGGCCTCCGGGATACAAAACGTGGCCTGCTGAAGGATCTGAGAAAAGGTCAGCCGGGCTGGAGAGTAGAGGATGAGGGTATAACAGGCAGGGTCCCAACAGGAAGGTGATGGCACTCGACAGTTAGAAAGCACCAGGAATGTTTAATGGAGAGACCGCTTATGAAAGTGTGGGCTGTGTATCAGGCGGTAACGAAGGACTGTGCAGTGCCCTGGGTCCCGAGATGGCTGACATGGCCCCGTGCATAGGCCCGGTCGGGTCCGGGTGTGAGGGACTGGTTCCCGGGACCTGGAAGGAGATGGCCACCTTGCCAGGGTGGGTGACCGTTAGTTGACAGAGGCACAAGCCAAGGAGACCCGTCCGGGAGTGAGCCAGGGGGTTAATACGTGACCCTGCTCTCCTGCCTGCCTCTGACCTGCTATGATCTGAGCTCACCAGGAGTCAGAGGGCACGGGCAACTGCTGATGTAGTGAGTACTCGTCAGAAAACCAGGTAGGGATGCGATGTGGACGAGCAAACGGAAGGAGTCTTCCAAGAAGGAGAGGGATGCAGATAGGGGGTGTGGGCAGTGGCCAGATTAAAAAGAGGTGGTTGGCTCATATCCAGGATTCCGTTTCATTCAAAGGCTCCCAGGCAGTGTTTTATGCATTTAAGCAAGGAAGTAACGTGAGCGTGTTATCGTAGAAACATAACAACGTAGCAGAGTAGAGGATAGACTTTGGAGGAGGAAGAAGGGATTTTGGAAGGCTGTTTAGGAGGTGGTGACAGCTCACTAGGAGACAGAGTGGGGGCCTGGGCCAGCTGAGCCATGTGTCTGGGGAGAAGTGAGCCAATTCGAGGTGTCTCGTTTGGGCAGCTGGGTGCATGTTCCTGTCACTGATGCCGGGAACATTGGAGTCAGACCGGTTTGTAGTAGCAGCTGGGTTTGCGGATCTGGAACTTGGGAGATGAGCGTGGGCGGAGTGGACAGGTGGCTTGTCGACGGTCGTTCAGGCGCGGGCTGTGCGCGAGGTCTCTGAAGAGCAAGTATGAGTAGGGTGAACCAAGAAGAGGGCCCAGGTTAGAATCCCTAAAAGCACCAGGGTTGGGGGATTCGGCAAAGAGCGATGGCCCAGTAAAGAGGGCTGAGAAGCGCTGTCTGTGGATGGTAGAAAATCCATAGGAACAGGGCAGGGGAGGGGGCACACGGGGTTGTGGAGTGTCTGAGAAACGAGGACACGGAGCCTGGGGTGTTTGCGTCTCCCCAGGGGATGTCTGCTGGGAATGGGGAGGCGCGAAATCAGCCAGTAGTGGAGGGAGGGGGGGACAGGGGGAGCACTGTACTCTGTGAGAGGACTGGAGCATCCTAGATGGTGCCCGGAGTCGGCAGAGAGGCAAGGAGCCAGGAGGACCCCAACAGTCGAGAACAGGGTGGAAAGGAAGGAGAAGCCAAGCCTTGCCGCCCACAGAATATCCGTCCCCAGGCTTCATCACCTTCTGGAAGCATAGCCGCCGTGCTTCCATATGAAGGAAGGTGTGCAGACTTTGGGCTCTCCTGATTCCAAACCAGACTCAGCACTGGCAAGGCCACGCCCGCTCTCAGAACCGTGGGGGCCGGTAGAGGTTAGTGACCACGCATCGGTAACGGCACCGGTTTGCCCACTTGTGGGATTTTCAACAGCCACACTCGAGGGTCTGATACAGGCATGAAGGTGGCGTTTCCCCATCCTCCCTCCCTCCCTCCCTCCCTCCCTCCCTCCCTCCCTTCCTTCCTTCCTTCCTTCCTATGCAGTCAAAACTGGAGTTCGAAGTGTAAGGGTCTCTGTATTCTAGGAATTACCAACTCCCCGGACAGCGCAGAGGCTTGGCGATCACAGAAACACAGAATGTTCCTTTTACAGGTGATGAGCTTACGAGGAGAAGCAGAAGGGAAAGGTGGAGGCCTGGGGTTGGTCATGGGCGAGGTCCGCGATGGCAGAGGTGTCTGGTGAGGGGACGTCTCTGCATCCCGGCTCTTTTAGGCCACAGTAAAGCCTAAAGGTTTTACAGTTTTCTTTTGTGGGGTTTCAGACACGTCTGTGGTTCGTTTCGATTGTCCTTGTTTCCTTGGGCTGGGAAGGGTGACCGGGGTGGTGCATGCATGCTCACGGGGCAGAGGGGCCATGGGAAAGTCAAAGGCATCATTTGCATTTGTGAAGCAAAAGCCGCTGCTCACATCTGTATCTGCCATATGGCACACGTGCCATAATTGTTTCTAGAACGTGAGTTTTCAGCTGTGCAGCACTCAGCAGAGACTTGGGGAAAGAGCAAGGAATTTAAGAATGCATATTGCTTTCCCTCTTAGAAACCCACTCGTGTGACTTACCTCTAACTTAGTGCTTCTGAAGAGAATCCTGGCTTATCGGAATTCTAATATGTCAACAAAGACCTACCAAGTTGCTCCTCTGAGAGGCGGGATTCTGTAGGTTGGGCCTTGCCTAGCTGACTGGCACGTATGGTAAGCTGAATTATGTGGCCACACCCAGCAGGATGGACACGTGCTAACCCCTAGAACCTGTGCACGACCTGCATGGCCAAGGAGACTTTGCAGGTGTTATTTCATTTAAGGCTCTGGACATGGGGAGATTATGCTGGATTATCTAGAAGGCTTGATACATTCACAGGGTTCCTTCTAGGAGGGAGGCAGGTGGTCAGAAGGACAGGAGGAGATATGTTGTGGAGCAAGAGAGGGGACGGATGGGAGGAGGGGCCATGAACCAAGATGGTGCAGGTGACCTCAGGACACTGGAGAAGTCAAGGGGACAGATTCTCCCCCAGAGCCTCCAGAGGGAGGTCTGCTGACACTTTCACCTTAGCCATGTGAAACTGATCTTGGATTTCTGGCCTCCAGAACTATACGAGAATACATTTGTGTTGTTTTAAGCCCCCAACTTTGCGTTAGTTTGTCAGATTGACAACAAGATATTAGTATTGTATAATAATTTATTTGGAAGTTCCCCCCCCCCTTTTATTGCACTGATCAGTTGCCCTGATGAATTTACATGTTTGGTTTCCCTAGATCAGAGGAGGTGATGCAAGCAGTGAACTTGAGTTAATATGCTAGCTCCCATCTTAACCTTTCGGAGGCCTATAGATCAGAGTTAGTGAGGAGGAATTTCCAATGTAAAACACCAGCAGCCTGATCCTGTCAACCCAGCTTGCTCCAGAATATAGCAGGTGTTCTGGAAGGAGAGTCACCTTGCAAAACCGGACTCTGAATTTAGGAAGTGGACTTTTACTTTGGGTCCAAACCGTCTCCTTACGTGTGTGACTCAATATTGGTATCTAGAAATGTCTGTGTGGATGAATGGCATTTTTCGAAAATATGCCGGTTTACTCTTGGAAGTAAGAAATACCAGTGGTTTAGGGTATAATTTGATGGGATTGGAAAGAATGTTTCCCCTCATTTATGCTAAAATGCTTTATCTGAACTGCTTCAGTTTTAAATTATTGTATTTTTTTAATGTTTATCATTTTTTTCTAATTGAAAACAATATATACTGAATGTGTAAAATTTGTAATACACTTGAACACAAGCCGAAAGGGCAGGAAAACATTTGTAGTTCTACAGTGTGGAGATAGATACTGTTAACATTCCGGATATTTTTGTCAGATATTAATAATCAGGTGCTTGCCCGATTGTTTTATTGCTTCCTGAGCATCTCCACACGTCAGGATATATTCTTCTGCAACGTGGTTTTATAATAGCAGCATTCTATTTTATTTTATATATCTTCCACAATTTACTTAGCCAATCTCCCTAATGTGCATTTAGGTTGTCCCTGAATTTTTATTGTTGCCTGTTCATGTGCATTGCCCATTTCTTTTTTGGTGTGTTATTTGAAAAATAGGTTTGCAAACTTTTTGTTGTTGTGTGTTAGGGTTATTAACTTTTAAACAGATATGTACAATTTTGAAGGCAATTGTTTGCATTTTAATTTTGTTTATGGTGAGCTTTTTTGGACATATATGTATTAATAAGTTTTATGTACTCTAAACTATTTAGCTTTTCATTTCTTGGCATGTCTCTGGCGATTTCTGTTCTCTATAATTTACAGATTGATTTTCTTCAGTTCTGATGGCATGCCAGATCTTAACCAGCTTTTCCTTTTAGATCAAAGGCAACTTTCCTTCTTCATGGGGGAGCAGTGGTATTTCTAATCCTTAACCAATCACTTAGTTCATTTTAGGTTAAGAATGTTTTTTTTTTTCCCTTTAGCGTATTTTGACCTTGAATCTCCTCTATTGGATAATTTGATTGTTTGGCCATGTAATCTCATCTTTTAGCAGCTCCAGGCCGAATTCAGAATACCTAGGGATCAGTATTATGTGAGTCTGTGAATGTGCACATATTTATATTGTGAGTTAAATACCTATGAAAAGTAATTTGCATCTAATGAAGAGCTGCTTTTCCCCCAGATGATAATGAAAGAGAAAATACCTAGTACGTGGCTTCCATTTTCCACATTAAAGTGATGTCCCTACTCTTAACAACACAAACTGATAAATTAGAAAAAAAAAATTAGATCCTTCCAATTGCATTAAAATTTGAAGAAAAAGAAATGATTTCTTTCTAACAAGGCAGGAAAAAAAAAAAACCCAAGCTGAATAAGCTCTGGGCTTCTGGAATTTCACATTCAGCTCTTTCTCTGCTTATGTTCCAAACAATTGCATAAAAGCAATCCTAAACAAATGTTTATAGAGGCTGCACTCTGAAATACTGATAATGAATTCTACATAACAAGCACACTCTTTCCCCCGGCTGTTTGAATTTAAAGTATACATTTTGCAGTAATTTTGATGACTTCATTTTGAAACGGTTCTTAACAGACATTTTGGAAATGTCTCATGTCATGAATTTATTCATAAACCAGCCTGTCAAAACCCTTAGCTTTCACCGGGGAGAACGTGTCTCAGATGCACGGGTACTTGCTCTGCCTCTGTCATCCGCCATCTTGAAAGATCATTACTCATTTCCGTTACCACTTGGATGTTCTGGCTCACTGCCACTGGGTTTTAGGACGTGTGGAGGAGATCATGGCTGAGTTTTCAGTTATGTACCATCTGGTAAGGACTATATTCCTCTTCTGATTATTACAGTAACTTGTACTTGGGAAGCTGTGGTGTGTACTGTTACGTTTAGTGGTCAACGTCACTCAACAAAAGGGTGATAAACCAATAATGGGGTCTTGGAACAGGAGAGTACAGCACAATGTGTCATTTTTTCACATGTTCACAGTCCCTAATGAGGACTAATAGGCACTCATGTTTATTTGTTCAATAAACAAGCCATTGGGTTGTGAATACGAGGTCAGCGTAGCCAGTCATAAGGTGTGAGCTGCTTTATCAAAGAGCATTCATTATATGATGGCTAGAGGAAGTACTGGAATATATTAGAATGCTGTCATGGTAGTTACCGCACAGATCACTCCCCTTCTAATGGGCGAGGGAAATAAGGTGATGCTTCTGCTTCTCTCTCTCTCTCTCTCTCTCTCTCTCTCTCCCTCTCTCCCTCTCTCCCTCTCTCCCTCTCTCCCTCTCTCCCTCTCTCCCTCCCTCTCCCTCTCCCCCCCCCGTCTCTCCCCTCCCCTCCCTGTCTCTCCCCTTCCCTCCTTCCTTTCCTTCCCTCCCTTGCTTCCTTCCTTCCTTTCTTTTTAGTGAGGGGGGGCAGAGAGAGAGAGAGAGAGAGAGCAAGCATCTTAAGCAGGCTCCACACTCAGCACAGAGCCTAATGTGGGGCTCGATCCCATGACCGTGGGATCATGACCTGAGCTGAAATCAAGGGTTGGATGCTCAACCCACTGAGCCACCCACGTGCCTCTCTGCCTTTCCATTTGTAATTCATGGCCTGTTGATCTTGCCCTTTCGTGAAGCATGACATCATGCAGGTGTGTTAAACCAGCACTTCTACTTCAGTGTAAACATATATCGTCTGAAGATTTTGTTAAAATTCAGACTCTGGAGAGACTGAGATTCTAGATTTTACCCAACTCCCAGGTGATGCTCATACTGTTGCAGGTCCCCAGATCATAGTGAGTTGGGTGCTCATTCTGGTCTGCAGGACAGAGGGTACAGAGCCCAGCCCAGGTAGATTCAGTGCTTAAGGGGCAGTGGAATATACTGGATAACAGTGTTATCCAGCGTAATCCAGCATTAACAGACTCTGGATGTGAATCCTGGCTCTGCCATTGCTGAGTTTTGGGTCATTAAAACCATAAACAGAAAGAGGAATTATGATTACGAAAATGGCTTAGGTGAGGAGGAAATTATGAATTCGATACGGAGCATAAGTTTATGTTGCCAAAGGGAGAACCTGACAATGAAGTTGAAGAAGGGTTTCAGACAATCTATGAACGAGCTAACCAGATTCACCAATTGACGATCCATTAACTAATACATTCTAAAGGTGTATCAGTCTCCGTGTATAGAAGGGAGAGTGTAGACCAAGGCATATGCAGTGCTTGAGTGGTGAAGAAGAAGATCTTTATTAATGCAGTGGCTTATTTTACCAGGTGGGTAATCTTCTTGTCCAGTTTGACTAAGAATAATAGGCACAGAGTATTCACGACTGTCTGTATTTGGAGCGGTATGTTGCAAAACAAAGTTAATGCGTTAAATTTAACTGTGATTTAAATCGATGTAGGGGCGCCTGGGTGGCGCAGTCGGTTAAGCGTCCGACTTCAGCCAGGTCACGATCTCGCGGTCCGTGAGTTCGAGCCCCGCGTCAGGCTCTGGGCTGACGGCTCGGAGCCTGGAGCCTGTTTCCGATTCTGTGTCTCCCTCTCTCTCTGCCCCTCCCCCGTTCATGCTTTGTCTCTCTTTGTCCCAAAAATAAATAAAAAAACATTGAAAAAAAAAATAAATAAATCGATGTTGCCCGAGTCCCCAGAGACCAATGAAACCCAAGTAGGGTGGGAAAAGCAGCCACTTCTGTTGTTGCCTAATGATAGAGAAGATTTGAAAATCAAAGGCATTGGTTTCGCCTCACTGTGCAGCAAGGAACAAAACCGAATTAATTATAAATAAGATGAATAAATAATTCAAATATATCACTTACTGCCTCTTTATTGCTCAACCTTGAAAAATTATTTCAATTAGAAACTTAAACTCAGTTTGATAGACGACGAAGAGTGTGCAGCTGAAGATAAATGTAAATCCTTTTGTGATATAAAAATTTGATTTTCAGTATGAGGTCTATTAAAATGAAATTAATAATCTCCAGAAAAAAGAGGTAGTGACAAGAAAGGTTGGCTTTTTCCCACAGAATATTGGTTATTTTAAGAGAAAAAAAATCAATAAGCTTATTATAGAGATAATTAAAAAAAATCAAAACGACAACATCCTAAGCACCCGCCTTCCAAACAACAAAACTAATAAGTATTTGTTTCTCTGGGTTTCATATTAACATCATAGAGGGGATGTGCTACTTATATTACACGTGATCTCAATTTTCTGTGCTCAAGGAAGCAATTCATTTTCTCTGTGTTTGTTGGCTTTGTGAAGCACAGTAGAGCACTGTTCATCTGTGGCACCCGCAAAGCGAGGGATTTGTCTGTCTGGAGCCATACTGGATCCTTTTCAAGGCAAGAATGTCCTAGTAAGTTGGTTTGATCCCTGTGTTTCCATGTTCTGGTGCTGCAAAGCTCTCCTTCTGCCATCCCTGATGGGTATGGCTAATTGATAAGAGCACTGTCTTTTGTATGTTCAGTCTAAACCTCATTCCTTCTCATCACAGACTCAAGGCAGTTACTTCTGAAAGTTGATCAGAATAGGCATGAAACCTACCTGCCATCTCTCTGAGGATCTAAGAATTTGGTAATATTTATCTGGCGTGTTAATAGTTTGCCTCATTTGTTAACGACATGCAAACATCTTTCACCTTATGGTTTAGTTCAGGCTGTAGAAATGAGTTCTTTCTGTCCTCTATATAGACAGTCTTAATATGTACTGATCATCAGCTTCCCTTCTGCTTCTCATCCCATAAGAAATGAAATACTCATTACCCAACAAAGAGTAAACACAAAACATGCAAACAACTGCTGGGTCACCAGTGCTGGTCCAGGCAGTTTTCAACTGATTTGGAAAGTTACCAGAGCATTCAAGGTGGCAGTGTCGGAGATCCTGAGCTCACCTTCTTCCGTGGGTACAACAAATCTACAACTACCTTTGGAATAATTCTCTCTTAAGGGGATGTAGAAACTGAAAGAACAGAGCCTCTATGACAAGGGGCAGTGCTGAAACAGGTAAAGGAGTCAGAGATACAGTCACAATAAGGAGAAAACTACACTCCAGACATGGAATTCCATTGTTTGGAGAGATCTCAAAGGTGTGGAACCTTTCACTGTGCAGCAAGAAATTTGACCTGTACATCAGACACCCCAATCCATAGATCCTGTGATGGATAGATGAGCCCCCAAAACACCTGGGTTTGCAAGCCAACAGGGACTATGTCCAGGAGAAGTATAGAACTCCAGGGAAGGGAAACCCACTCTTAGAGGGCTCAGTGCAGACTCAGCACTAGGAACCAGCACAAAAACACCAGATTGAAAATTGCATAGACCACAGGTTAAGGAGACCTACGTAATAGTCTTAGAGCTACTGCCAGAGAAGCAGGAGGAAGCTGGGCCTCTGCCTGGGGACGAAGACACTGGTGGTAACCATTTTTACTCCTTCTTTCTACCAGCTGATCCCAAGGCTGGTGGACACCATTTTGGAATTCTCACTCTAGACTTTTCACACCAGGGGGCATGTCTCACTGAGAGAATTCAAAGAGGAAATAAAAAAAATACATGGAGACAAATGAAAATGAAAAAACAAATGTCCCAACATTTTTGGGACACAGCGAAAGAGGTTCTAAGAGGGAAGTTCATAAAGATACAGACTCACCTCAAGAAAGAAGAAAAATCTCAGTCTAACCTTACACCTAAAAGAAATAGAAAAAGAACATACAAAACCCAAAGTTAGTAGGAGGAAGAAAATAATGAAGATGAGAATGGAATAAATGAATTAGAAACTAAAAGAAAATTAGAAAAGATCAATGAAACCAAGGACTGGTTCTTTGAAAAGACAGAATTAATGAACCATTATCAAGACTCATCAAAGAAAAGAGAAAAGACTCAAATAAAATAAGAAATCAAAGAGGGTAAGTTACAATTAATACCCAGCAATGTAAAGGATCATACAAGACTACTACAAATAATTGTATGCTAACAAACTGGACATTCTAGAAAGAAATGGATAAATTCCAAGATTCATACAATCTTCCCAAAGGGAATCAGGAATAAATGGAAAATCTGAACAGACCAATTGCTAGTAATGAAGTTGAATCAGCAATAAAAAAAATTACCAACAAAAGCCCAGCATCTGACAGTTTTACAGGTGAATTCTATCAAAAATTTAAAGAAGAGTTAATGCCTATTATCCTTAAACTATTCAAAAAATTTGAAGAGGAAGGAATGCTCCCAAGGTCATTTTATGACACCAAGAATAACCCTGATACCTGAACCAAAGACACTCCCGCCCCCCCAAAAATTACAGGCTAATATACCTGATGAACAGCAATGCAAAAATCCTCAACAAATTATTAGCAAATATTTTGCTAATATTCAACAATGCATTCAAAAATACATTAAAAGGATTATACACCATGATTAAGTGGGATTTATTCCAAGGATGCAAGGATTGTTCAGTGTCCACAAATCAATCAACATGCTGTACCATGTTAATAAAACGCAGGATAAAATCATCTTACCATCTCAAAAGATGCAGAAAAGTCATTTGACAAAATTCAACATTTATTTATAATAAAAACTATCAACAAAGTGGACATAGCGGGAACATACCTCAACATAATAAAGGCCATTTATGACAAGCCCACAGCTAACATTGTACTTAATGGTGAAAAGCTGAAAGCCTTTTTTCTAAGATAAGGAAGATGACAAGGATGTTGTGCACTATTGCCATTTTTATTCAACATAGTATTAGAAGTACTAGCCACAGTAATTAGGCAAGAAAAAGAAATAAAATGTGTCCAGATTGGAAAGAAAGAAGTAAAACTGTCACTCTTTGTATATTGAAAACCCTAAAGCCTCCACTAAAAGACTGTTAGAACTGATAAATGAATTCAGAAAGTCACAAGATGAAAAATGAACACGGAAAGCTTGGTGCCTTTCTATACACTAGTAATGAAATATCAGAGAGAAATTAAGAAAACCCATTAGCAATTGCCTCAGAAAGAATAAAATACCTAGGAATGAACTAATCAATGAGATGAGAGAATTGTACTCTGGAAATTATAAGACATTGGTCAAAGAAATTGAAGACAGCATGAATAAAGTGTAAAGATGTACTTTGCTCACGGATTGGAAGAATTAATT
This sequence comes from Panthera uncia, assembly GCF_023721935.1. Classification (NCBI taxonomy): domain Eukaryota; kingdom Metazoa; phylum Chordata; class Mammalia; order Carnivora; family Felidae; genus Panthera; species Panthera uncia. The sequence continues at coordinate 4,727,215 of NC_064810.1, forward strand.
TTGTTGAAATATTGGTACCACGCAAAGAAATCTTACAGGTTCAATGCAATCCCTTTCCAAACATCAATGGCTATTTTCATAGAACTAGAACAAATAATTCCAAAATTTTTATGGAACCACACAGACCCCCCAAAAAACCAAAGTGATCTTGAGAAAGAACAAAGCTGGAGTTATCAGACCCACAGATTTTACACTATACTACAAATCTGTAGTAATCCAAATAGTATGGTTACTGGCACAAAAACAGACACATGGATCTATGGGACAGAATAGAGATCCCAGAAATAAACCCACACTTAATGTGGTCGTTTAATCTATGACAAAGGAGGCAAGAATATACAATGGGGAAAGACAGTCTGTTCAATAAATGGTGCTGGGGAAAACTGGATAGCTACATGCAAAAGAATGAAACTGGACCACTTTATTACACTGTACATAAGAATAAACTCAAAATGGATTGAAGACTTGAATGTACAATCTGAAACCGTAAAGCTTCCAGAAGAAAACTGTAGGCAGTAAACTAGTCGATGTTATTCATACTGAATTTTTTCAGATCTGTCTCCTGAGGCAAGGGCAACAAGAGGGAAAATAAATAAGACTACCTCAAACTAAAAGGCTTTTGCATAGTGAAGGAAACTATCAACAAAAAGGCAAACCAATGAATGAGAAGAGGTATTCACAAATGATATATTTATATATACGTGTACAAATAAGAGGTTAACATCCAAAATATATAAAGAACTCACAAAACTTGGTATCAAAAACCAGTCTGATTGAAAAGTGGGCGGCGGATCCAAAACAGATATTTTTACAAAGAAAACACAAAGATGGTCAACAGGCACTTGAAAAGATCCTCAACATCACTCATCATCAGGGAAATGCAACTCGAAACCACAATAAGCCATTACTTCACACCAATCAGAAAGGCTAGAATCAAGAAGGCAAGAAATAGAGATTATTAGTGAAGATGTAGAGAAAAGGGAACCCTCGTGCGCGGTTGGCGGGAATGTACATTGGTGCAGCCACGGAAGACAGTATGGAGGTTCCCGAGAAACTAAAAATAGAAATATTATACATTCCAGCAATTCCGCTTCTATATATTTATCCGAAGAAAATGAAAACACTGATTTGAAAAGATTTTAGCATTATTTAAATAGTCAAGATATGCAAACCATATATATATATGTGTGTGTGTGTATATATATAAAGATATGCAAACTATATATGTATGTGTATATATGATGTGTGTATATATATATAACACATGTATATGTGTACCTGTACATATATGTACATGGAGATATGTACATATATATGTACATACACACAATGGAATATTTAGCCATAAAAAGAGTGAAATCTTGCCCCTTGTGATGACATGGATGGACCTAGAGAGTATTATGCTAAGTGAAATAAGACAGAGAAAGACAAACATCGTATGATTTCACTTATATGTGGCATCTAAAAAACCCCACACAAAACAAACAAAACGGAGACTCACAGATAGAACAAACAGGTGGTTGCCACAGAGCAGGCAGGTGGGGGAGGTGAGCAAAATAGATGAAGGGGGTTGAGAGGTACAATCTTCCAGACACAGGGATGTAATGTACAGCAAAGGGAATATAATTAATGATATTGCAACAACTTCATAAGGTGATGGATGGTAATTATTCTTATGACGAGCACTGTGTGATGTACGTAAATACCAAATCACTATGTTGCACACCTGAAGCTAATGCAATGATTTGTATGTCAGTTCTTCTTCAACTAGAAAAAAGGAAGTTGCCAGAAAGTGTACAACAGGGGTTGCAGACTGTTAGCGCTCAGCCCCCAGATGTGTTTTGTCTGGCCCGCGGGCTGCTTCTTTCTTTCATTTGCGTGTGGGGGTCCCCGCTCCGCAGACATCACAGGCTCGTCCCGTGCCTGTGGCTTGATCCTGATGATGCCTGAGGACAGCTGATGTTGTGACTCCTAGCAGCAGACTCTGTCCTTCCTTTATCTCAGTCGCTCCTCCTTCCTGTCATGGATTAGAAATGTGTCCTCCTCAAATCCATGAGTTCAAGCCCTAACCCTGCAGCATGACCGTATTTGGGATGGAGCCTTAAAAAAGAGGTAATTAAAGTCTAATGAGGTCACAGGGTGGGCTGCTAATCCAGTGGAACTGGTGTCCTTAGAAGAAGGGGAGACCCCCGGGATGCATGTGAACAGAGAAGAGGCCACCTGAGGACACAGTGCGAGGCGGGCCACCCACAAGGCAAGGGGAGAGGCCTCAGGGGACCTTCATCTTGGACGTCCAGTCTGCGGAACTGTTTAAGCCACACACTGTGTTCGTCGGAGTGGACTCAGACACCTCCCTTACTCCTGAAACCACGGGTGGGACTGTAGTAATCTCTGCCCGGCGCTGAGAGGGGACCCAAATCAGGATGCTCTGCCCCCAAGGGTCCCCTCAGAATTCTTCCTGGTTTTCTCTTTTTCTGAGGGTCTAAAGAACCACCTCGATCCCTGAGCCAGAAGGGACTCACCCGCGAGTCCAAAAGACCTCAGGGCTTCTTGCAAGAAACCAGATTTTTTTTTGAAGGGGTAATATTTTTTTTTACTTTGAATCTTTGGCCAGGTAAAAGGAAAGGACAGCGTTAAAATTAATTTCATTTTCTCCCCATGCCTCGCACCTCCTCCACCCTCCACCTGCTAAGGAGACACCTGTGTTGGACAGGAAGATAGTGACAATCTGGAAGGCGTGGGCAAGGGAAACAAAAGTTCGAGAACCCAGAAAACGAGGTGTTTCATATTGGGAAGGGCAGAGAGCTGTTGGTGGAGGAGGAGAATCCCTGTTGTAAAGGGGGAGAGATGTGGAGGGGGGTTGTGTGGCCCAGAGACCACGTGTTTGGAGAACTCGGAGGGTGATGGGAGAGCAATCTGGCAGATCAGCCTCTGCGTGTGTGTGTGTGTATGTGTGTGCACATGTGCCTTTGCACACATGCATGCACATGTACGTGTGTGTGCCCATGTGCGTGCGTGTGTGTGTGTGTGTGTGTGTTGGGGACCGTGTGATGGAGAATGAGGACTCTGTCTTTGTGACTTGGCATGATGAGTGCAGTTGCCCTTTGCCACGCTGCTAGAGATTTCTTTTTTTTTTTTTAATGTTTATTTATTTTTGAGAGAGATGGAGACAGAATGCAAGTGGGTTAGGGGCAGAGAGAGATGGAGACACAGAATCCGAAGGAGAGGCTCCAGGCTCCAAGCTGTCAGCACAGAGCCCAATGCGGGGCTCGAACTCACAAGCTGTGAGATCCAGACCTGAGCTGAAGTCGGACGCTCGACCGACTGAGCCACCCAGGCGCCCCTGCCATGCTGCTAGAGATTTCTTAAAGCTTTAATCTTACTCAAATCGTCTTTGCCTGTCAGCCTGGTGTTGTTTTGATTCGTTTTTCCCAGTAGCACTGACTTTCATCCATTCAGGTTACGTCACCTAAGATTGTTATCTGTTGGGTTTAAAATGCTCATTCATGTAAGTGGATGAACAATTTCAGTGGATACTCAATATGCCACATAGTTAAGTCAGCCTAAAATGTTTTTTGGTATTTCTGTGCTCTAACTAATATCATGAGTGACAGCATCCTAGCAGCATGTACGCAGGTATGCATATATATGTATTAATGCACATACACGTACATATAAACATATACACACATATATGTGCGTATGCATCTATATAGCGGGTTCAAATGGTTTTGGCTTATAGTGGTCTTAATAATAAACAGGATTTGACCCGTATTATATCAAGCACAAACCAAAGCAATGGCTTCCCAGTTTATAATTTTAGACAAGTTCTTATTTGAATCATGGTTTTCCTCTTCATATAATTTTGAGTCAGTGCAAACTGGTCTTTGGTCCTTTGTTCGCGGGTCGTGTTCACTTTTCGGGAGGAAATACTTTCCTTTGCAGCATCATTGTGTGACAGCGATCTCACGGGATGTGAGGGACCTGTTTTTATCAACAGTGATCATGTCGCTCTTAAACTTGTACGGAATGAGAGGCCAGAGCTACAAAGAGTCAGCTGCTTGAAGATGGTTATTATATTATAACGAAATCAACCAAGAACGTACATGCAGTGGACGTTTGCCAGGACTGTCCCAGTACAGCCCCACAGACACTTGCTGTCTCCCGGTTCTGGAGGCTGCAAGTCTGGGAGCAAGGTACCAGCATGGTTGGTTCTTTCGGAGGCCATGAGGGACGATTTGTTTCAAGCTTCTCTCCCCACTTCTGGTGGCATGCGGGGAATTTCGGTGATCCTTGGCTTATCTATCACTGCTTTCATCTTTGCACGTCTTTCTCCCTGTTTGTGTGTCTCCGTGTGTTCAAATTTGCACTTTTTTTTTTTTTTTTTGTAAGGACACCAATCATACTGGGTTAGGGTCCCACCCTTCTCCAGACTAATTATATTTGCAATGGTTCTATTTCCAAACAGGGTCATATTCTGAGGGAATTGGGGTTAGGACCTCAACATAAACTTTTAAGGGGACATAATTCAACCCACGACGCAAGCTAATTTATTTACCTAACAACTATTATGTAAGGATTTTCTGTCCATCTAAAGAAAATCAAACGCACCTCCAGAAAAATGAGTATTTCTTTTCCCTTTCCAATTTGTGCTCTTGAAGGATGCCTTATTTAGCTTCCTTAACTGAGCAGTGTGAGGGGTGATGGGACAGGACACTTGGGAAGCATGCCCCAGTTAGTCCGGGAGCTTGAGGACATGCCTGCATTGTGTGCTTCATGGCTCAGGTTTCTGAGCCTGGGTTTAAGACCATGTACAGAGAAGCACACTTATTTATAGTTCAAACAACGATGTAGCCCCTTAGGAATAGGACAACAAACGATTTCACTCTGTCTGGACTTCAAGAATGAAAATGGCGTATGTTGATATTGTTCCATTTATTATACAAATAAGTAGCAACATGTGACTGCTTAAGAGGATATTGTCACAGTGCCGCCTGCTATTTCCCTCCTTGATTTATTAGGGCTTCTTAGAAGATAGGCACAAACCCGTCCCACCCTCCATCCATCTACATGAGTGCTCGTAAAGGCAGGCAGTCAGTGCTAAACATACCTCCTTAAGGATGTTTTCCCATTACATGAAGCATCAAGTGTGTCCTTCTGGCTAATAACAAATATGAGTGGAATATTTACTGTTTATTTGTTATGTGATTCCCTTGGAAATTTTACAAATTCTCATTTAACTTATTTGTTGCACTCTATTTTATAGTATCCCAAACATCTTCAATGCTTTATTGTACTAGAATCAACATACTCCCATGTATACGTGCACATATACACATGTGCATGTACACACGCACACACACATTCATGCCCTTATTTTCTTCGAGAGTAAGCCAACCTCAATAGCCTATGCAACTGATTTCATATAACAGGATGGGAATATGAATCTCAGAAGGCCATGATAGAAATCATTTACATGAATTTATCCCATATAAAAATCTTTATTTTTTATTTAAAAATATTTTTTACGTTTATTTATTTTTGAGAGAGAGAGAGAGAGAGAGAGAAAGCTCATGGCAGGGGAGGGGCAGAGAGAGAAGGAGAGACAGAATCCCATGTGAGGCTCGAACTCATATGAGATCATGACCTGAGCTGAGATCAAGAGTCAGATGCTTAACCAACTGAGCCACCCAGGCACCCTTATTTTTTATTTTTTATTAAATTTTATTTATTTTGAGAGAGAGAGAGAGAGGGAGAGAAAGATGAGGAGCAGGGAGAGAGGGGGAGAGCGAGAATCCCGAGCAGGCTCTGCACTGTCAGCACAGAGTCCAACCCAGGACTTAAACCCACGAACAGTGAGATCATGACCTGAGCAGAAACCAAGAGTCGGAAGCTTAACCGACTGGCACCACACCATATAGCATTCTTTAAATTTCCAGCACTTGGAAGGGTGAGGAATTGTGAAAGAAGGCAAAACCCGTTGTCCGCACCAGTATGGGTTTTGTTACGTCTGGGATACATTGGACTTGAATCAGGGCCTGTGGGAAAGGCCACCTATAGCACTCCATCAAGGCAAGCATTCATATCCTGGGGTGCTTTTAACTAGAAGGTTTGAAGTTTTCCTGTGAGTTCTGGATAGTGGCTTGTGGACCTCTGATACTGGGAAAAAACAGGAATCCTGCATCCCGGGATCAAGTCTTAAAAGTAATGGCTTGGTTATAGTGGGGAGGGAGCTAGATCGGCTGGGGAGCCCATCACAGCCACGCGGACGACACGCAGATGGCCCAGGCTCCCGGCGCTTTGGCTGGGAAGGAACGTCTGACTTTAAGAAGTAGAACAGAAAGAATCCATCTACTCTCCTGCATCATGTGTGGCATTTTAATTACCTAGGCAGCTTATCAGGACATAATGAAGCAGCTGGTATGATTATGGCATTTTGTCCCAATTATTTACAAAGCCACACAGCCACTTAAACACCGTTGTTGTCACATCTAGCAAGTTAGATTCTCGAGTAGGTGTTAGGCCTGATTTATTGTCCGACTCAGATAATTATTCTATTGCTGTCACTTTTTTTGTTTTTGAGCCAAAGGATTAAGATTTGAGTTATTCTCTAAAAGTGGGATTGATTTTTTTTTTTTAATTTTTTTTTCAACGTTTTTTATTTATTTTTGGGACAGAGAGAGACAGACAGAGCATGAACGGGGGACGGGCAGAGAGAGAGGGAGACACAGAATCTGAAACAGGCTCCAGGCTCCGAGCCATCAGCCCAGAGCCTGACGCGGGGCTCGAACTCACGGACCGCGAGATCGTGACCTGGCTGAAGTCGGACGCTTAACCGACTGCGCCACCCAGGCGCCCCAGTGGGATTGATTTTTTATCTCAGTTGTCTTCTTCTGCTCTCCGTGATCTTCCCTCATGTTCTGGATCATCTCAGGGCTTCTCTGGTTTCATTCTGTCTTCTGGAAGGATCTTCCAACTCAGCTGCTCTGGAAGTATACTTAGAGCAGAGGGGTGCACGGTATTCTCGAAGGATCCCAAAAGGTAGGGTGAAGCATCCAGGAAAATACTTTTTGTAGGGTTCTTGGCAGTATGTGGCTGTTTCAGCTTTAATGAATGCCAAGCAGTGACTGAAAAATATTAATATTTTTCTAGTAGACATTCTAGGCCTACATTCTGATTGCTGAAGAGAAAACAATTCGTTTAATGGTCAAATCTAAAACTATAGGATTATTGTGTTGTTCCGTTGCACCATAAAATAGGGTAAAAAAGACACTTTGCTGAATTAATCCTTTTGCTTGACTCTTCATGCCTTCCTAAATAATCTGGTTTAAAATAAAAGTTGGGGGGCGCCTGGGTGGCGCAGTCGGTTAAGCGTCCGACTTCAGCCAGGTCACGATCTTGCGGTCTGTGGGTTCGAGCCCCGCGTCAGGCTCTGGGCTGATGGCTCGGAGCCTGGAGCCTGTTTCAGATTCTGTGTCTCCCTCTCTCTCTGCCCCTCCCCCATTCATGCTCTGTCTCTCTCTGTCCCAAAAATAAATAAAAAACGTTGAAAAAAAAATTTAAAATAAAAGTTGGATTATGGCTTTAGACTTGAATCATCATGGGTTCCCCTCCATATGTTTTTACAGTAAGTGGATTCTCGTATTGAAACAAAACCACATGTGATCTTCTTTAGGAAGTTAGATGTATTGTGTGTCCAAATTGCTCAATTAATAGGACACTGGAGTTTGGAGAACGTGGCTAAAAATAGCTATAGCCAGAAATCACTTAATGTGAAGAGCCCCAGGGCAGGGAAGTTGGAGACCAGCACCAGTGATCCCAATTCAAAATGAACCAGAAGAAATGGACTGACGCGGGTAAGACATGTGCAGGTTTACGAGGCCAGGCTTATGCTCCTGTTTTGTCTGGAAATGCCAACGTATGGCATTTCCCCCAGCGAAGCCATAAAATGAAAAGTTCTTTGTCCTCCACTCCAAAATTACACTTTCCTCCAAAAGGGAGCCAGATTTATTTACGAACACGTAGGATAGGTAGTGTCATATCCCTGTTGCCTGAATTCCATAATGTTCCTTTAGGTTGAAAAGAAATGTGTCCTGGGGGTGCCTGGGTGGCTCGGTCAGTTGAGCGTCTGACTCTGGATTTCGGCTCAGGTCACGATCCCACAGTTTGTGAGTTTGAGCCCCGCATCAGGCTCTGTACCTGACAGCGCGGAGCCTGCTTGGGATTCTCTCGCTCTCCCTCTCTCTCTTCCCCTCGCCCCTATTTTTAAAAATAGACTTCAAAAAAATGTGTGCTGGTTCAACATTTATTTTTATTCAGAACGCAGGAATACAGATGTGCAAACCAAAAATCAAATTATGTAATGGCATTTTCTTAGTTAAATGGCATGTGTTCGTGTCAGAACCAAGCACCTTTAGTTTGTTGTGAGTGGTTCAGGAATTCTTGGAAGAGAGGTGAGGGAAGGAGAAGGCGTTTTTGATTCTGGTGTCAGTTTTCTTGGTGACCCACGCAGATGGACGGTCAGCTTTCTGTGGAGCAAACCGAGTCTTTCACTCTGGGTCAGCAGCGTCCATTTTTCGGTGGCTTCTTTTCCTACTTCACGTTTGCTGTTAATGATCATTTAATACCAATATCCTCGGCATGAAATTGGGGACGCAGTGGAGAAGGTGAATGTCGCAGCCTGTTCCCATCCCCCTCCATAATCTTCGGGATCTGACCTAATTCTGATCCTTCTACTCCCCTCAGCGTGATTGGCTGCCGTTGCTGAGTTCCGTTAATTTTGGTTTGAGCAGTTCGTAATTGTGAATGCGAAGAGCTTCCTGCGATATCGAACTGCTTCTTTGTGTGTAGTAGGGACTCGATATATAGATCCAGAGCGGGTGAATCACAGTGACTGTGTATGGAAATATCAGGAGCGAGTGGATTCTAAGATGAGCCACAATTCAAGTTTAAGGAATACAGGATAATCCATGAGTGCTGACATTATAAGGAAGGTGGATCTTGAGAAACGGTGTGGGGTGTAAGTCCCAAGCATGAGATGAGCACGTGGTGGGTCCATTTGTACCAGCTACTTAGGGGCAATGGGAGGAGATTTGCAGAAGTCTGATTTTTATGTCGTAGATGGTAGTGGCATGCCAATAAAGACAGAATTGAACAGGATGTAGCCAATGTGCTGGGTCTAGAGGTAATCCTTAAGTTGTTTTGTGACCCACTAAATGGCCAGAATGTAAGCCTTACATTTAAAATTGACTTTGGGGTGCCTGGGTGGCTCAGTCGGTTAAGGGGCCGACTTTGGCTCAGGTCACGATCTCGCGGTCTGGGCGTTCGAGCCCCGCGTCGGGCTCTGTGCTGACAGCTCAGAGCCTGGAGCCTGCTTCCGATTCTGTGTCTCCCTCTCTCCGCCCCTCCCCTGCTCACACTCTGTATCTCTCTCTCTCTCTCAAAAATAAATAGACATTAAAAAGTTAAAAAAAAAATAAAGGTATTTACTAATATTTTTCTGATAAGAGTGGCCGGTCAGTGAAAACCATTCCTGCCCCTTATTTTAGAAACTTCCGGAGCAGATAGGACCATGAAGGCAGTTTTCCATGAGGGTAGTTCTGCGGTGAGGCCACGAGAGGTGCACGAATACCTCTGGTTGTTTCTTCGTTTACAGCCCCTCAAACCCTCTGCACAAGAGTGCTTTCTTATTAATGTGTTGTCACAACTCCTGGAGAGCAACCAACCAACTGGGAAGGTCACGGAATCCAGATTTCCGACATACGTGCCTGTTTGTATGTGCAGGGTCCTGCGTGCAGCGTTGAACGTCACCAGAAATAGTTGATGTTTGTAGTTCAAGACAAATTGCTTTGCCCTGATGTGAATTCATCTCCACCTGAATTGTACTGGTCTCTACTTCTAAAAGTATTTTCAGGGCGGAATCATTCAGTTGATGTGGAAGCTGCCTGTCCATGTTTTGAGACTTTATGAGCTAGAATACCGGCTGATGTATTTTAAGTGGGTAACCAAAAGCATGGAGTTAATAAGATGTACCATGGGATGGCCTCGTCTAGAATGAACGTGTTTATGCAGAGGTGATTCTGATGAATGTTGACTTATTTCTAGAAATTAATCTGAAGATGTTTTGTATATTTGCCAATAAAATACAGCACATGAGCTATACATACATATACGTATATATATGTATATATATATGTATAAAAACCAACACTTGCCTTAAGACAAAATTTTTTCTAACCTCCCCAAACACTGCATGTTCATTAGATGATATACAGAATCAAATTTGACCTTTTCAGTATTTTAAAGGCGTGTATAAGAAGAGAGAGGGAAAGCAATTTTGGCAGCTGCTTTGGGGTGTGACCCCAAACAGATGTCTGTGGAAAGCAATAGATTCTTCAAAGGGGGATTGTCAAAGCGTCACAACCGTTTGCTCTCAACGGTTTCGTGCTCATGCACATAAGAGGGACGTTTTTAGGCAATCGTGTGTGTGGCGAGGTGAGTTAAAAATACCATCCAGGAGCTGCGTCATCCTGGTCACATGCGTGCCGTCCGTTGCTCCGGCTCGCGGTGCAGCAACTGCGAGATGTTTTTTGGCAATTTACTCTCTGTCCCATGTGACTCCCTGGGTGCCTTTCCTTTGTGGAAATGGCCTTTCCATTTAAAGTCGTCTTAAAGAAGGCCCGTTCTCCATGAGCCGAACTGAGGACTTTCCATGGCTTGCTATTTTACACACACACACACACACACACACACACACAGTGGGAGGTTTCAAGCTACATGTACAATATCCAGTCTCAGCAAATGCTGGGTGCAGCTTGGTGATGACCGATAGATGTGTTACCGTAGGTCATTCCTGGCAGTGACACGTGTTGCCGCTGGTCAATGGTGCGAGAGCTGGCGGCCACTCCTCTTCTGCTGTGAATCAATCCCCCGGGCTTGGGAGGAATTGCATCCTGGCGTGAGAACTGGGTGTCACAGCGTCAGCAAGTTCTGCCTCCTTCGCAAGAACATCATCAGTCGATCGGGCTTTCTCCAGCTCCCATTTTTTATCCTGTCTCCTCTCTCTCTTCTTAACAGTAATTTGGTTTGTCTGGAGGATGAAGAACAATACCAGTAAAACCACCAGATGCCTCCCTTGCAGGTTCAGGGCATGAGCACCATGGTCTTAACCTGTCACACGTGTGTCATGAAGGCAGGTGACTGAATGGCTGCTGTGGTCAGCCTCAACTAAAGCGTATCATACAAAAATAAGTGGAAAGTATTCCTATTGAGTTATTTTTTAAAACACTGATGATAATTGAAGAGGTGAATGTTTAAACATCTATTTTGGTTTCATGGAACTTAATAAATCACCTTCAGTGGCTTCAGAAATGATTATATGAATACACACACACATACACACACACACACTCCATGTATGAGTTTGCTTGGGCTGCCATGACGGAGTGCCCCAGACGGGGGTGGTGGGGGCTTTGTCAGCAGACATTTATTTTCTCACCGTCCTTGAGGCTGAAAGTCTGAGGTCAAGGTGTTTAGTTAGGTCATTTTACCTCAATTACCTCTTTCAAGGCTGTACCTACAAATACACTTATAGCCTGAGGTCCTGAGGGTCAGGACTTCAACATATACATTTGGGGAGGACACGAATCAGTCCGCGACACTGATTGTCTGAAGTGTTACAACAGAAGGAGGGACTGTTGCTATGGAGGAGCAGTTAGAGTGGTGGACCTACCTTGGGTCTTGTTGGCTGGGACTATGACCGCTGGAATCACAGCAGTTATCCTGGGGAAGGGTCTTCTTGGTGAAGGTCATAGACTAAAGATGGGCATCTGGAATTCATTCTCTACTTTAAGGTGACCTGGTCGCACCTTCTTTGGGATCACGGAAATAATCCCTTTAGTTTTTGGTTGTTGTTTCCTCCTCTGATGGGACTCTGAAAGGGCCACCCGGTGTTAGAAACAGGTTACCCGGCTTGCTGTTCCAATCAGAGCTCCCAGCCCTGCTCGTCCACCTCCGGGCTGCTTCGGACGTAGCCGTTCGGCGGTGATTGATTACCGCCGACTCTCTCCTTATCGTTACCCCTGGGAAGCTGGTTCCACAGCAAAGAGCAGATACAAAGGAAAATCAGATTGTTGTCAACTCAAGTCATGCATTTAGATTTTCCCTCCTTTTCCTCCTTTCCCCACTGTGTTCCGCTCCTTAATCTCCCTTTAAAGAGAGGGAAAAACATCTACCACGCATCTTTTGTTGCAGCCTGCAACATTAACGTTGGAAGATAGAAACCAGCATTTTATTTTTTTTGCAAGGCTAAAAAACATTTTCTGAGCTCGGTCGTTCCCAGTGAGGGAAGCCATCTATCCAAAAGATTACAAAACAGAATACTCTGCTCTTCGGTGCCCGCGCGTGGCAGAGGGAAGATAAATCACTTGCCCGTGCACAGGGAGGCGGCAGCGAATTTGGTAATTTGATCTCCTCCCCCTTTGCTCTTTCTGCAACTCTGTTGGGTTAAGGTGGACGTTTGGTGTAAATAATGCGTGACACAAATTTAAAGTGAGGCCTCTGACGTTTTACGTAAATGCAGATGGATGACGAGACCCTTGGACGTCTTCCCAGTCTGATTCTGTGGCAAATGAGACGGTATTCCATAATCATTGAACGAATGGGTCCATGTTGGCCTTGAGGTCGATGACAAGTGGCGGCTGTAGTCAGCACGTGCTGAGGTCATTCTTGTACAAATAGGAGAGTTACTGCAAGTAACGTCCCCTCCCCCCATCCCGTTTTACTCAGGAGGTGTCGCAGCGTGGGGTTAATGAGCAGGGTCCCTGGCTTCAAATCCTGGCCTTATCGCCGAGGAGCTAGATAGCTTTGGGAAAGTTACTCCGTGCCTCAGGACTCCGTCCATAAAAGCAGGTTATTAATAATAATAATAATACTTCCTTGTAAGGCTGCTGTGCTTGTTGAGTGAGACAATATATAAAACACTTAGAACAGTACCTGGCACGTGGTAAGAAATAACATAAATACTGGCCACTGTTACTGTTGCCACAATGCCTCACCTTGATGCTTCAGACTTGCCGGAATATTCTAGCACTCATATAGATCGTATGTGACAAGACCTCCAAGAAAGGATGATTCCTATCAACGTGTCTTGACTTGCGAGGATCACCTTTTGGAATTTTATTTTTATTTTTTTTATATGAAGTTTATGGTCAAGTTGGTTTCCATAGACCTTTGGGGACTTTATATCCTACAGCTAATGAGTCTTTGTTGCTAGCCTACTCTGCTGAGTCTGTGCAGTCACGGGACTGGCATGTTTATTGCGTGTTCATTCAGGCTAGGAAGACTTCAGAAACACATTACAGGAATGCAGCCAGAGCTCGGTTCCAACTCTTTGTGTGCACACATAATGCTTATTAAATTTAGCTAATATTCAGAGCAGTTAAATTGGAGATGAGATCAGGTCACAGAGCTTTCTGCCCCTAAACTTGAATGTACTCGGTAAAGCACAGCAGAGTGTACATGGGCAGAAACTAACAATAGGGCTGGAGGCGACGGTCTGACCTTCAAGCAGTGGGTCCTTTCTGGGTAAGGAGAGGCAGGAAAAATCTCAGGAAATACTACATCCCTGAGCAGTAGCATCAGGGAAGGAGAATAGACAAGGTTCTGAAAAACCTCAAGAGCGTACACACCTCCACCAAATTTGGAGAGAAGCAGACTGGTGGTAAAATCCAGTCAACCAAGCTAGAATCCAAAAGAACTCAGGAATGGAGGAACAGGGGCCGAAGAAGTGCTGGAGAGCTTTTAAGGCTACCCAACTGCAGAGTTGTAGTTACAGGATTTAAATGTCATTAAACATGAAAATGTGGAATAATCTATATTAAGCTGGGGATGAGGAGGAATAAGGAAGAGCAGGTAACAGAGCTGATGGGACACTGCTTGAAGCCACTGAACAAAGTAATGAGCACTTAATATTATAACCTCCAGAAGGACTAACACTACATGTAAAACTTCAAGATTACCGAAGGGGAAGTGCACACAACAGAGTAACATCCATCCAGAGGGACAAAGATGAATGGAGATGATGACAGTCATAGGGGTTGAGTGCTTACTGTACCTGCTATGTGTGAATTGCTTTCAATCAGTCACTCAAAAGAATCCTATGTAACAGGTTCTGTGCAGGTTAATACTGTATACGTGAGAACGGTAGGGGAAAGAGAGGAACTTGTAGTTCCTTATGGCCCATAAGTACAAGAGCTAGGATTTGAACCAGAGTCCAGTCCTTTGGGGAGAAGGCGAGAGAATTTTGTAAAAGAATTAGGTGGGTGTTACATGACTTGTACCTATTTATTCAGCTTGTCTTGGATGCAGAGGCAGTTGATTAGAATAGAAACAAGTCTGGAAATAGGTTCAATTACATGTGGGGATTTATTATACAACAAAGGTGGCTAAAATCAGGAAGGGAAAGATGAATCTTCAGTGAATGAAACTGGAGCCTCTGGTTATTATTTAGGAAAATAAATCTGAATGTGCCCCTTAATTCTTCCACCAAAGTCAGTGATAAATGAAATAAATATTTATATCTAAATGTGGACCAAAAAAGTGCTAGAAAAATCGATGTTCAAATAATCCTGGGAGAATATTTGTAATAGTAATAAGAAAGAGATATAACAAAGAACTTTCTTCTCTTACAAGAAATGCTTAAAAAGAGAGAACGATGAGTAACTCAATGGAAAGATGAGCAAAGCATATGAACAGGCAGATGCACCAAATGAAATCTGAGTGTCCAGTAAAGACATGAAAACCACCAACTCTCATGATTGACGAAGTGCAAATCAAATCGACACCATGCCATCTTTTATTTAGCAGATGGATAAGAATGGAAATCTGATGCTGCACTAGCACGGATATGGGGACAGGCCCCCTCACTTCCCACTTCTGGTGGGAGTGTGGATTGGAGCAGGAGGCAGTGGGAAATGGAAACACCCAGCATGCCCTCTGCTTGGAATACTCTGTGATATTCTCACACAAGAGACACGTGCAACGATACTCATGCAGCAGTATTGGTAATGATGAAAACAGGAGGCAACGTTATGATAAAATATATGGCCATTTATATTTTTAAATGTCTATTTTTGAGAGAGCGAGTGAGAGAGAGCGAGAGAGCATGACGAGTCGGGGAGGGTGAGAGAGAGAAGGTGACCGAGAATCCCAGGCGGGTTCCACACTATCCGCACGGAGCCCAACATGGGGCAGGATCCCACGACTTTAGTAAGAGCATGACCTGAGCCAAAATCAAGAATTGGATGCTTAACTAACTGAGCCACCCAGGCACCTCAAAATATATTGCCATTTAAATTAATGGAGTGAGGGTGTGCCTGGGTAGCTCAGTTGGTTAAGCATCCAACTTCAGCTTAGGTCATGATCTTGCAGTGGGTAGGTTTGAGCCCCGTGTCAGGCTCTGTGCTGACAGCACAGACCCTGGAGCTTGTTTAAGATTCCATGTCTCCCCCCCACCTCTCTTTCTGCTCCTTCCCACTCTTTCTTTCTCTCTTCTCTGCCTCTCTTTCTCTCTCAAAAATAAACATTAAAAAAGTGTTTAAATTAATGGAATGGGGGAGATCTATGTGCATTGACATAAAACAAGAAATTATCAAATGACCAAAATGAGGTGCTGTTATAATAGCATACATATTGTAATCTTATTTATGCATTTCAAAAGTACATATTCTGTACTTTTACATATATATTATACTTCTGATCTGGAAGAATTCATAGAAAAATATTACCCAGTGGCTTTTTCCTTTTGTACCTAAGTTTGGGAGTTGTAAAGGCAAATTTTTGCTCTTAACAACTTTCCCATACTTAAAAAAATGTTTTACTGTAAGCATCATAAAAGTATAAGTCATCAGTTTTGGGGCACTTGGGTGGCTCACTTGGTTGAATGTCTGACTCTTAATTTTGGCTCAGGTCATGATCCCAGGGCCGTGGGATTGAGCCCTACATTGGGCTCTGCACTGAGTGTGGAGCCTGCTTGGTCTTCTCTCTCTTTCTCTCTCTGCTCCTCTCTCTCATTCTCTCTCTGTAAAAAGAAAAGAGTAAATCATCAGTTTCAAAGAATTGAATGAATCAATTTAATGGCCACTACTAAGAGGTTTGGGGTTCATCCATGTGTGTTGAGGGCAGTCCTGCCCCTGGAGTAGCTTCTGGGGAGTACACCCCAATAATGGTTCAGAAAGGTAGTAGTGTCCCATCAAGGCTCTGCCTCTTCTCAGTTTCTCCAGAATTCTTTCCAGCTGTTCTTCTGTGATCCTGCAAAATCTAGAGTTCAAATCCATCTCCTATAGCCAAAGACCGTGGCTTGGGAGATTTTTTTTCACTAGGATTTGCTAATTCTTTTGTTGAATGATGGGCCCAAACCTTTGTTGAACTTTCCCCCCTGTTTAATTATGCAAACATTATTCCTTTAAAATGATCTCCCAATGTAGTCAACCCAGTGTTCAAAATCGAAACCCTTGCGCTAACCTGATACCACGTACTCCTACTTTGTTGGAGTTTCCTTCAAGATGTTTTCTCAAATTTTCTTTTCAACTAATTATGGCTCCTGTGTTGGGTGAGGATCCTTCAGACTCCTCTGCACCTGTGGGCATGGCTAGCGTTCCTCTTTCTGCTCATTAAAAAAATGTTTTTTAATGTTTATTCATTTTTGAGAGAGAGCGAGAGTGAGTGAGGGAGCAAGCACAAGCGGGGGAGGGGCAGAGAGAAAGGGAGACACAGAATCTGAAGCAGGTTCCAGGCTCCGAGCTGTCAGCACAGAGCCTGATGCGGGGCTCAAACCCATGAACCTTGAGATCATGACCTGAGCTGAAGTCAGACGCCCAACCAACTGAGCCACCTAGGGCCCCTCTTCCTGCTCATTTGAAAATGTTTGCAAGCCATTGGCAATCACCCACTTCTGGCTTATGTATCCCAGACCCGAAAGTGTAATGTAAGCACCATTTTCTCTTTATTTTTTAAATTTATTATCATTATTATTTTATTTCAAGGAGAGAGAGCACAAGAGAGGGACAGAGAGGAAGAGAGAGAGAATCTTAAGCAAGGTCCACGCTTAATGCAGAGCATGATGCGGGGCTCGATCTCATGACTCTGGGATCATGACCTGAGCTGAAATCAAGTCAGATGTTCAGCTGACTGAGCCACTCAGGAACCCCACGCCGTTTTGTCTTTTAAAACTTACCATGAGATCGTAGCTTTCAGTATTACCATTCTGAATTTAAAGATCAGTTGGCAATCATAAGCGGAGTTTATTATCGCATGGAGTAACAAGACTATCAGACAACAATTTCTAGTTTGAGTGTAGATGTAGCAGTGATTACCAGGAACTAAATTTAATTCTTACTTGTGATGGCTGCTTCATCATAGGATGCTGCCATACTTAATTTTCTCTGCTCTCTGTAGTTCCTCGTAATAATTACTTCCAGCTTATATGCAAGATGTATAATAAATAGTGTACACATAATTTGCATGTAGGTGGCTCATAAAATCACAAGTGGTCAATAAAGTTGTAAAAACCATTTCCCCTTCACAAGTTTTACATGCTTGCTTGAGTGGTTGTATGTCAGGGTCTCAAGCCTCATCCCAGTGCCACCGCAAGACGATGTCTCTTGGCTCATGGTGGGAATAACACGAACCTTGGAAGTCAGCCCAATGTGGGTTTAAAGACTGCTTCTTGGAAGCCGTGTGACTTGTCTTGCTCTGACTCTGCTTCCTCAACATGACCGTGGAGGTGATATTGTCTACATGTGCCATTTGTTGTCGTAATTGGAGAGATGGTGTGTATGAAGTCTAGAGCATGTAATAATGCCCACTAATGGCACGATCCCTGCCTTGTGTGAAGGAAGACACGCTTAGGGGTGTGACATACTCAACAGTGTCTTTGTCGCTGCTCCCTTCCTGACAGACATGGGTGTGTATATAAATCTTAGAGATCTCTTTGAAAAGAGCCCAGTCAGCTCCTCACTCATCATACATGGGCCACGTGGGCATTTTTCTGTCCCTGGGTTCTGCCCTGGGAGTTCCGCTTCACAGATTACCCCCTGCTGTCCCTCTGCCAGAGATGCTCTTCTCTGGGTCACTCAAGTCCTGGTTCAGGAGACCTTCACTGACTCAGACCCGTCACCTCACTGGTTTTATTTTCCTCCTAACATTTTATTATCTGAAATGATTACTTCTTTTTTTAATTTTTTTGTAACGATTTATTTAGTTTTGAGAGGCAGAGAAAGAGAGAGAGAGAGAGGGAGACAGCCATCTGAAGCAGCCTCCAGGTCTGTGCACAGAGCCCCAGGCAGGGCTCGAACTCACAAGTTCATGAGATCATGACCTGAGCTGAAGTCGGACGCTCAACTGACCGAGCCCCCCAGGTGCCCCTGAAACGATTATTTCTTGACTTAATTTTTGTGTGAGTTGCCTTCCTGCCTGCATGGAATGATAGGTCCACAAAGATGTGGATTTTGTCTGAGTCAATCCCTCCTGGGATCTAGAACAGTGCCTGCCCTTGGTTCGTATGCAACAAGAATTTAGCAAGACTATTTATACATAACGTGGTAGCATCAAAGGGGGCAGACTTCCTGGAGAGAAACTTGAGCAGTGCCTATTAGAAATTATAAACATTCACATCTCTTTGACCTCACAATTTCTCTTCCTCAGAATTTAGTCTGTGGACACAGTTGAGCATGTCCCTGAAAAGTTGGCTGGAAGGGTGTTTGTCGTCACTCACGTAGGGTTGCCCTCATGACCTCCTGATAGCCGGCCTTGCATCTCTCCATTCTCTTTTTTTCATACTCAACCCAAGAATGTTTTCTTCCCCTTTAGTCAATATTCTTATCAAAATGATCCTGGTTAAGAAGTTAAAGTCTGGTATACTGGGAACCATTGGTTTGCTGTCCCAGCTCTCCTGGGCCCTTCTTGAGACAGTTGTGCAAACCCTAGCTTTGTCTGTGTGTGTTCATTGTCACAATTGGTGAGTTGAACTTCTTTTTCCTACCTTACTTTTTTCCCAACTTGATTATATTTATACTTTCTCTCATCTTTCTTTGTGTGATGCGTTTTTCTTTTTTTCTCTGCTTGTTTAGGATTTATGTTTTCTATTTCTTTTTTTTTTTTTAATTTTTTTTTTTCAACGTTTTTTATTTTATTTTTGGGACAGAGAGAGACAGAGCATGAACGGGGGAGGGGCAGAGAGAGAGGGAGACACAGAATCGGAAACAGGCTCCAGGCTCCGAGCCATCAGCCCAGAGCCTGACGCGGGGCTCGAACTCACGGACCGCGAGATCGTGACCTGGCTGAAGTCGGACGCTTAACCGACTGCGCCACCCAGGCGCCCCTATGTTTTCTATTTCTTAAAAGTGTAGATGTCGCCTTGGAATTCTACCATGAGTATCTAAACTAGCAATGTCTACAGTTAAAGAATAGCCTAGCTATTCTCCTCCATGAGACACAGCCCAGTCTGCTTGTTTTTTTTTTTTTAATGTTTTTATTTATTTTTGAGACAGAGACAGAGCACGAGCAGGGGAGGGGCAGAGACAGAGGGAGACACAGAATCCGAAGCAGGCTGCAGGTTCCCAGCTGTCAGCACAGAGCCTGATGCGGGGCTCAAACTCGTGGACTGTGAGATCATGACCTGAGCCGAAGTCGGATGCTTAACCGACTGAGCTACCCGGGCGCCCCAGTCTGCTTGTTTTTTTATTTATTTATTTATTTATTTTAAATTTTTTTTTTCAACGTTTTTTATTTATTTTTGGGACAGAGAGAGACAGAGCATGAACGGGGGAGGGGCA
>NC_064810.1:4747056-4769099 GCF_023721935.1 Panthera uncia
CTGGCTGAAGTCGGACGCTTAACCGACTGCGCCACCCAGGCGCCCCTGCTTGTTTTTTTAAAGAACATTCTCATCATTATTAACCTCTTGCTGACAGCATGCTAGTTGCCTGTAGAACAAAGACCAGGATCCTTGAGTTGGTCTCCAAGGTTCTTTTTTTAAATTTTTGCTAATGTTTATTTATTTTTTGAGTGAGAGATTGACAGATGTGAGCAGGGGAGGGGCGGAGAGAGAGGGAGACACAGAATCTGAAGCAGGCTGCAGGCTCTGAGCTGTCAGCACAGAGCCCAACACAGGACTCTAACTCACGAACTGTGAGATCATGATCTGAGCTGTAGTCGGACCCTCAACCGACTGAGCCACCCAGGTGCCCCAGGTCTCCAAGGTGCTAAATCGCTTTCTCCCCACATGGGATTTCAGCCTCATCTTAAATCATGGTCTGGCTTGCTTTCAGCACTCTTCTTGTTTCCGATGGTGTCTCAGGGATTTGCACACATCCCATTCTTTCTGTGCGAAGGGCCTTCTCCCTCGGGCCCTCTCAGCCTCTGACCCTCTCCTCCAACTCCCAAATAGATAAAATTACCCTTGCACATAGCCTCATGACATCATGGATCCTTTGTAGCACTTATCAGAAAGGTCATTTTACTTCCGTTTCAATGATCATTTGATCAAATCTGTCTCTCCCACGGGAGCACCGTAAAGATAGTAATTATATCTGACTTCGCTTCCCAGCTCTTCCCCAGTCTCTGTTGAGTGAACAAATGCACGAAGGAGTGAGAGCTGAGTAACAGCGATAAGAAATCTTGGATGGTCCATCTCGGCCTGTTTTTTGAGGCTATTGAGGAGATCTGAGTTGAGCCCGTTGAGTGATCGCGGCAAGATGTTTACCCAGACTGACTCTTTGATGTGTCTGAGAAACAAGCAAGACTAAGGAATGATCCGTGTGGCTTCCAGTGTAGAGATGCTTTATTTATGTCTCAGGCTTTCAACGTAGTGTCTTCTTAACTTCACGCGATACTCCCTTGGTTCATTATAACGCGCTGCCATTAAGACTGACTCATGTTGGTGGTAAAGGGTGTGTTTGGGTGTGAGGATGCTGGGATCCTCAGCTGCCCGGCCAACGAGTGGTTGCCCAGGCGGACCTTCCAGAGCTGCAAGGCCTCGGAGGCCCCCAGACAGCTGTGGAGACCATGTTCTTTCCTTGGTCGTCCAGGTGCACCTCAGGGATCTTCACTCTGGTTCCCACCATGCACTTCCGTTAGGTTCTGGGCATAGCTGCTCTTACCCGTGTCTCTCTCGTTTCACTGCCCACTATGCTACCCGTATGCTTGTTCTTTCTTTTTATTGCTTTGGTGCTCTTTGACTCAGTGTTTTATAGTAGACTCTCAGAGAGGAAGAAAATACGGGTCTTAGGGCAGAGCTCTCAGAAACAAGTCACGGGTGACTGTCCTCGTAGCATGTGGTGTGAAGGGCACGGGTGTCGGAGGCGCTCGGGGACGTCTCTCCTGTGTGCTGGACAGTGTCTCTGCTGGTGCTGGGGGCTCAAACCAATTTCAGCTTCCCGTGGGACCAATGGCTTCCTTCTTATTGGGGGTGCACCTGAGCCCAGCTTCCAGGGGCTCCCCGAGTCTCCTACGTGGTGGATATCCAGCCTTCCCAAACCACTGGCATGGAAACCCACGCTCCCTGTGCCCCGGTAGCCTGGCTTTTCCCCTGCTGACAAGATTGCTGTCACACTTGCCTTGTAAGGGACAGCGGCATAGTGAAGGGGAATGCCCTGGAAGGTCATAGCCACGCTGCATGTCCGTCAGTGTTCTGGCCCCACGCACCTTGCTGTGGGGTCAGAGCAAAGATCGGGTGACTGCTGCCTTCTGTTGCGGACTGTGGTTTGTAGTACTGGCTCAGTTGTCTTAGTTTGGTATAATGGGCTGAAAAGTATCCCCCCCAAATCCACGTTCACCTGGAACCTCAGGATGTGACCTGGAAAATAAGGTCTCCAGTTCGAGTAATGATTTAGACAGGAAATCGTCTTGGATCAAGGGTGGCCTCTAAATTCGATAACCGATGTCCTTAGAAAGTAGAGGGGGATTAAGACAGAGGCACAGGGAGAAGGCTGTGTGAGGGAGGGTGGCAGATATTGGAATGGCGTGTCCACAAGCCCGGGTACACCAGTGATTGCTGACAGAACCAGAAGCTGGTTCCTTCCTCAGTCTCCAGAAACCCAACTCTGATTCCACCTCAGTCTCAGATCTCTGGCCTCCAGAACTGTGAGCGAATAAATTCCGGATGTTTTAAGCCACTCCGTTTGTGGTGATTTGTCACAGCCACCCCGGGGACCCCATGCTGTTGGTTTCCAAGAAGCGGAAAGTGAGGACGGGTTTCTGGGGCAGGTTCCTGAAAGGTTCGTTGAGGAAAGGCAGCACAAGGAGCAGGTGTATCAGGGATGTGGTTCCTGCTGATGGCTGAAGGTTAGTCCAGGCTGTGAATGGTCCAGCCTGACCCCCCAGGGGAGCCCTGGAGCACAGAGCATCCACAGGGTTGCTCTGCCTGTGGGGCCGACCTCTTGAACCCTCAGTCAGCCAGAGATGGGCTGTGGGCTGCCAGGGAGGACGGGGAGGCATCCTCCAGGGTGATCTGGTTCCCATTTGGTGTAGACAGTTCTCTGGGGGCGAGGAGGCATCTGGGCAAAGCTGAGGAGCTGTTAGGTGCTAACTCTCAGCAGGAAGATGGGCACACTGGCTTGTGCCTGGGTACCACTGCTCCGACCGTGCCGGTCATTACTTCTCTATCCAAATCCTGATGTGTGACAAGTGGCAAACGCTTTGCCTGACTGGGGACACCCACAGAGGATACCCACCAAGGACACTGTTCTTCCAACTGTCTGCAGTCGGGAGGGAAGTCATTGGCTACAGACAGGTGTCAGGAACAGACAGGTAGCAGGTACTGGGAATGTGGCTGGGCTCCCGAGCTGACGGGGACAGCTGGGAAAGGTGGGGCTCCTGCTGGGGGAGGACGGGGACACCTCCTGAACCTGCCTTGAGCTCCCCGCGGAGCCGTGAGTAGCAGAAAGTGTAGGACCCAGCTCTGAAGGAGCGAGAGAGGCTATGATCGCCGAATTGCTTTTTCACCTGTTACTCACAAAACGTTTAATAACAAAACCTAGGAATCGAATTTGCCTTGACACAGCAGGACGTTGTCTCAATCCATGTTACGAAAATTCTGTATCAATTCCCGTCCATCTGATTTTGCCCTTTATCGGCACAGGGAACGCAAATGACTATTTTTCATGGCCTCTCTCCCATTAACAGGGTCACATTTTACAAAACAGTAAAGAACATTCCCACAAAGATGACATCATAAACTCCAGTCTCCATTTTTATTTTTCCTCCGCTGTGTGCAACGTATGCATTTTCCCTGGACATAAAACATGCATGTGAAATCAAATTAGCTGGCTGTGTTAGCTTGCGTTCCCGGCGTACCCACTTGGAATGCCTTTCCAAATCAAAAGCAAGGTTTTGAGGCAGTAACAATAGCATCACAAATCAAGCAGATCGGTTTCAGAGTTTTACCTACAGTAATTGAGAATAAAAAATGTATTGTCCGGGGCTCCCCATTGTATCTTCCTATTTCCTTTAGCCTGCGCATGATCTGCTTAGAGGCACAGTCTAGGTGGCAATGAACCGCGCACTGAGGGACAGAGGAGGCGGACTGAGCAGGTTCTGGCATTCGCTTCCCTTGGCCGTGGACGCGCGCCGCGTAGAAACGGGGTTAAGGATTTGCCTTGTCTCACCCACTGGAGGTGCCAAGACATAACTTGGTCACGGTCCTAGGCAGTGGAATGCACGGTTCCAATTGTCAAGGAGTTCTGCTTTCAAAACTCCACATTTAGAAAAAGCTTCACGGGCGCCTGGGTGTCTCAGTCAGTTAAGCATCTGACTTCCGCTCAGGTCATGATCTCACGGTTCGTGAGTTCGAGCCCCGCGTCGGGCTGTGTGCAGACAGCTCGGAGCCCGGAGCCTGCCTCGGATTCTGTGTCTCCTTCTCTCTCTGCCCCTTCCCCTCTCGTGCTCTGTCTCTCTCAAAAATAAGTAAACACTTAACAAATTTAAAAAAGCTTCAAAAGGCACAGTGTTCTTTGAGGTGACCTTCAGGCTTTTCCATTCCCAATACTACCGCCAGCATCCTGTTCCCTTCATCTCAGCAGCCTGCCCATGACCGAAGCTGTTGGAGGACACCCAGCCCAGTGCCCGCTCAAAGAGGCCACTGGCTAAATGAGCTGTGTGGGTTTTGTCCTGAAGGCTCATTTCCTTATGCAGCCCGTTTGTCCCACCTGCACTCAACCCACCCAGCCAACCCCTTTCCTACCGCTTGGAGCCCAAGCCTCTATGTCTGCCCAGCCCCACTCACCACTGATGCTCAGCAGCCCCTGGCAGGTGCCTCGGAGGTCGGCCGGCCTGGGAGCGCGTGTCATGTTCACGCCCTACCCTCCCGGAAGCTGCCTTATGTTCATCCCATCCACGCGCCTTCCATGGCTGCTGCTTCTCTTTCTAGACGTTCTAAATCTTTCTGCGAGTTTCCAGAAAAGACTCCCTAGGTCCTCACGTGCCCCTCCACATGGCAACTTTTGACCTCGTTTATTTTTTACGCTTATGCCCTCAACATGGTTTTGCTTTTGCTGAGTAACTGCGAGAAGGTTTCTTCCTTAGGCTATAAATATCTCAGGGTCAGGAGCTCTGTTCCCCTTCGTTCTGTATGGTTCTGGCAGCTTGCCTAACGGTTTTGTGCCTCTGTTTTCTCATCTGGAAAGTGGGGATGGTAATAATGTGTGCCTCCCATAGGGTCGCTGTGAATTTGTGCACTCTAAAGAGGTTTAGAGTCGTGTCTGGCCACAGGCAGCTGGCCACTGCTGGTTTTCTTCCTCCTCTGAGACAATACAGAGGGCTGTGTTACCTGAATTGGCCACACCAGTGACTTGGGCAATATTATACTCTGATTTCATGGAGAAAGTCAAATAAGGGCTACTCAGGGGTGAGTCTCTATGTTGGTGCACAACCACCCCCGTATTTCTGAGCCCCGGACTCTGGTGGGATGCTTGCACATGGGTTCACCACACTCCTGGGCACTGAGTTGTAAGCCCCAGCATGCTACCCTGACGCTGTGACCCTCACGTGCCAATAGAGAAAAAAATGTTGAAAAGTGTTGGGAGCTGATTCCAAATTTCGTTTCCATATGTCAATAAATGTGAGGACAAACTGAAAACATTGAGAGAAAAGGCTCTTTAAAAAAAAATGTGAGGAGTGCCTGGATGGCTCAGTCAAGAGCATCTGACTCTTGATTTGGGCTCAGGTCTCGATCCCAGGACCCTGGGCTCTGTGCTAAGCGTGGAGTCTGCTTGGGATTCTCTCTCTCCCCCACCGCCACCTCCCCATCTCCCTCTGCCCCTCCCCTGTGCTCTCTCTCTCTCCCTCTCCCTAAGAAAATAAATAAAAACAAAATAAAACCGTGTGAAAGGCGACCTCCTCTTGTATCCCGGGGATAATGAAGACCAGTTATGTAACACCTCCTTTTGATTTTTAGGAAGATGTAACTTAGAGGATGTTCCCTGGTTTGACTTGGGGAAGAGCTCAGGGTTCTCCGGGCCTGGACACAAGCTTCCCAGGTGTGGTTGAAGGGGGCCTGGCCTAGGATTCGGGGCTCTCTGCAGGGCTCTCACTCTGATGATGTTGATGCTGGTGGTGGTGCTCCTGTGCTGGGGTGGGTGGTAGGGGGACTCACCTCCTTTGCCCCGCAGATGCAACACCACAGGCCCGCCTCAGTGCCGGAGGTCATCTATGGGTCTCTGGTCAGGACCCCCCACGTTCCCCAAGAGGAAAATGGGCTCTGAGCATGTAAGGTGCTGCAGTATCTTTTCTAGAAGCCTGTTCAGAAAATTCAAACTATGAAGCATATTTATGGGGAAACATGCGGTTTATCACAGGTGTAAATGTCACTCTGGTTCTGGAATGGTCCTGGGGAGGGGAGGGATCTGGCACTGATCACGGCCACTCAGAGCCTCGGGGGAAATTGCAGAGGGCGGGGGCAGGACACCTGAGATGCTGAGGCATCTACTCCAGTGAGTCAATATGAGCCAACATCCCCCAGCTGCCCTCTAGAGAGGGGTCCAATTTTTTTAAGTTTGTTTGTTTATTTTTGAAAAAGACAAAGAGTGCGAACTGGGGAGGTGCAGAGAGAGAGAAGGGGGGGGGGGAGCGAATCTGAAGCAGTCTCCGTGCTCTCAGCACAAAGCACAACATGGGGCTCAACTTCACAAACCATGAGATCATGACCTGAGCTGAAATCAAGAGTCAGATGCTTAATAGACTGAGCCACCCAAGTGCCCCAAGACAGGTCTAATTTTTTAGCTGCGAAATGACTTCACTTTGACATTGAAGGAGGCCTTTAATTGCCATATTTAATATCAATCCTCCTATAACCTCCCCTTTTGGAGCAACTTCCGCCATACCCCACGCAGCTCTGTGCCTCCCTTTCCAAAGGAGAGCAGTTTTGGTCTCATTTGCCATAAGCCCTCCCTCCCTCGGGCCGCGCCTCTGTTCCTCACCCCTGGTAGCTTCTGGCTTCACTCTGATCACAATTACCACGGTTCCTCCTTCCTCGGGAAGCCTGCTTTTACCTGCAAGCACTTCCAGACGGGGCAAAGTGCATGGGAGTCTCTAACAGCAGATGGATTCCTAAGTGTGCCAGGGAAAGACCGTCCCGTGATGTTCCCTGAAGCTGGCAAACACCGGAAATGGAAATTGTGTATGATGAGAATGAACTCAAATCGGGTGGATTTATGAAGCCCGAGATGTTGGCTGGCCACTGGTCTTGTCCTCACCAGGACTTGCTGGGAGGGATGGCGAACAGTCGTTGCCATTGGTGGAAGACAGGACGTAATGGTGGTCAGCGTCAGATCAGACCCATAAAGTCATGGGGAAACTTGCAAAAAAAAAAAACCCGCAGGACAAATGTATATTATGATGCTGTTCTCAGGTTGATCACCCTGCAGCCCCAGAGGGAGTGTCACTGTAAACGGGTGGGGCAGGTGGGCAGGTCCCCTCTAGTGGCCCAGAGCTTAAGTCTGGGGTCAGAGTAGACCCGGGGTGACCTCATTTCCTTTAGTGGAGCCACAGCCTCTGTGCTACAAGCCCAGATAAATTTCTAAAACCCACCCCTGTGTTGTCTGCCATTAATCAACACCAAAGTCGTTTTTTTAATGTTTATTTTTATTTAGTTTTGAGAGAGAGAGCGAGCGCAAGTGGGGGAGGGGCAGAGAGAGAGGGAGACAGAGGATCTGAAGTCGGCTCTGCGTGGACAGCAGAGAGCCCCATGTGGGGCTTGAACTCACAAACCTGTGAGATCATGACCTGAGCCGAAGGCAGACGCGTAACTGACTGAGCCACCCGAGTGCCCCTAAATGTTTATTTTGGGAGAGAGAGTGCTTGAGCGCATGAGTAGGGGAGGGGCGCTGAGAGGACGGGGGAACAGAGGTTCTGAAGCAGGATCCATGCTGTCAGCACAGAGCCCCATGCGGGGCTCGAACTCCCGACCCAGGCGCCCCATCACCAAAATATTTTATAAGTAGTTTCCCACTCAGTCACATTCTTTGTTATTTTTGTTTTTTTGGGGTTTTTTTTTGCCCGTCACCAAGCCTTTGCATACGTAGGAAAAATAAAACTTGATACATCTCTTGGTAAAACCACAGAGGGAGGGAGAGAATGAGAGAGGGAGAGAGAGAAGGAAGGAGGTGGGGAGAAGGAGAGGGAGGGAGACAACGGTGAGTGATGTACCAGGACTGTAATTGGCAGACTGGTGATGTGAAGTCCCTGTGTTGCTCACAAGATCCCAAATGTCACACGGGGCCGCCATCAGCAGAACTGGTAGTTTATCCCGTCAGTTACCCGTGATGTCCAGAACCAAATATTAGCATGGCTGGAATTAATAATACCAAGTGATCATTTGCATTTGAAATGTAGCGGGAGCCACCGTGAGATACCCAATCCCGAGGTGTCGCTGTTCTGAACATCGGCCAGGCTGACACTTGGACGAGGGTTTGCGTTCCCAAACGGAGACGGGGCGCGTGTTCTTCTGTGCATTTTCCTAGCTGCGGAAGCTTACGCAGACGTGTCAGCCTAAAGGTCAGCCTTCTCAGGCTGAGAGAGAAAACAGGCGTCGGGCGAAGCCGAGGGCTGCTGTGTGTAGGGAGTGTCTGGGCTGACTTGGTGGGTGACGGGAGCCCCAGTCACCCTCCGTCTGGCACCCGCCGATCGTCCGGCACCCGCTTTGCGCTTGGCTGTGTTCTTGCTCCAAGGGATTTGGACCCCGAGTTACTGGCAAGGGCTGTCAGCACCCTAGTTTTGCCTGAACGCGCCCCTCCCACCGGGCTGCTAGCGTGTTTGAGCTGACAGTGAAACCCATCTGTGAATTCCTTTCCTTTCTCTCCCCTCTCCAGCATCTCCCGACTGTGAGTCTTCATATTCTTAGCTGAGTATCTTTGCTTTCAAAACAGAGTGCAAAATAATTAAGAGGCTTTTATTGTTTATATATATATATATATATATATATGTTTCTATATATATCTATACATACACACACACATACATATTAGCGATGGTTAAAACTTGGAAATTGTCACTTCTGTGAGGTTTTCAAGGTTATGTTTCTCTCCATTTGGTGCCTTACCAGCAGTCATTTTCTTGCAGTAAAAATCATATGGGAAAAGAATTCTAAATGACCTACTTTATCATTGAGATCAAGCCTTAATGCTCATAGTCCGTTTCTAAGTAGTATCCCGCCTTCCATCAGGTATGGCAATGGCGTATAGCAGATATTCTGTTCTGATACATATTGTGTTCTTTCATACACATCCATAAATACCAAAACACATATAAAGTGGGAAGGGTGTACGTTGAGTTTGGATACATGGGGGAAACGGGGAGAATTTCACCTGACTTTGCAATTTGGCCCTACCAGTTCATTATTTTTAATAAGTAGCGATCTTACCCATAGCACTTTCCCATCGTAGATTTAATTAGTCTCCCCCCCTCCCCTTTTCCTAGTTGACAGAGCTGAGAGGAGGGAAACGGCGGCAATTTGAAACCTTGTTAGAAATTTATGAAGTGCTAAAATGTTTTATTCCCAGAGGGTGGCTTGCCAGCTGTCACCGGAACGTGCTCGCTGGCTGCCCCCCCTCCGCGGGTCGGGGAAGCAGGGTGGAGGTAGCCTGCCCTGAGAGCGGGCACGGGGCTGGGTAAATGATGCCTTCCGTAATTAGCACAGGGTGGAGGGAAGCTAATTATTTCCCCTGAAATTGACCAGTGGTGTGTAAGATGAGCAATGAGGGGGCATCTGGGGAAGAAAAGGCAGAGCCTGAGCTTAAGACCCTGGGCTGCCTTTAATAAAATGCGCTGGCAGGGCAGTGAGAGGGGTCGGCTTTGAGTGTGGACATCAAAACAAATAAACGCCTCGCTCGTCGGTGGCTTCCAGCAGATACTGAGCCTGTTTCTGGCAAAATGGCCCTGAATTCACTTTTTTCTGGAGGAAACGCCTTCTTGCAAACCTCACAAAGTGTTACGGATGGTCTTGTAAAGGGGCTGTATCTTACCTGCAATGTCTTAACACCCGCCAAGTCCTTCCCCCACCGTCTCTCCAGGGCCCCAGATTTCTTCCTCAGGGGACATTTTGTAGTGTTCTTAGTTGGAGATATCACTTGTGACCACAGACACCCTGGGGAATAAGCAACTCATAATAAAGGTGCCGTGTGGGACGTGATGGAGACTGGGGATCCCGCAGAGGCAGCGGGGGGAGCCAAAGGGCTGACCGGGGACGAGAAAGGGGCCTGGCTGCCCCCTCAAAGTTTGCCACCTAGCCGTGCTCTGTGCAGGGAGGAGCTGATGGTCCCGGGGACGGCGTCCTGGGCTGCGGGAGGCTCAGACCTTTGTTTCAGTCTCCAAGCACTGAGAACTGGCAAAGACGGGGGTCAGGAAATGATGCCCTAAGTCACCCCTCCCCCAGCCACCTCCCCTGTCTCTCCAAAGAGTGAAATGTTTTTGGTGGCACAGAACTTTCTGACAAGTTAATTTTTGAAAAGATCTTACTTGCGGTGTAGCAAGACACTCTGATTAGGTTTACTCTCTGTGTTCGTTTGCTGGGACCCTTGAGACAAAGCACCACGAACTGGGCACTGTAAACAATAGACGGTCAAGGTGTCGGTGCTCTCTGGCCCGGGAGGCAAGAATATGGTCCAGGCCTGTCCCCTTGACCGGTCAGTGGACATCACCATCTTCACGTGGCCTTCTCTCTGTGTGCGCATCTGGGTCCAGATGTCCCCCTTTTTATGAGGAGACCAGTCGTTTTGGATGCCAGCATACCCCAGTGACCTCGTTTTACCGTGATTGCTTTTGTAAAGATCCTGTCTCCGAATAAGGTCACGTTCTGAGTTAATGGGGGTTAGGGTTTCAATATATGAGTTTTGAAGGGAAACTACACCGTCCATTCATTTATCCAAGAACTGCATGTCAGGTGGCCATCCGGGACAAGGCCCTTCAAGATCTAAGACTTCAGAAGAGACAGCTTCTACCTTGTGAGTCCGCACAGCTAACCCGGGTGGGGCATGGATTATGACCCAGGTGGAGACTTACAGGCTGAGTGATAACTACCTGGAACCTGCCTGTATGCCACCTTGCATGACAACGAGGACTTTGCAGATGCAATTAAGGATCTTGAGACGGAAAGATCACCTGGGTCCTTAAAAGGGGAAAGCAGAAGGGAGAGTGGGATGGAGGGGAAGAGAGAGAGAGAGAGAGAGAGAGAGAGAGAGAGAGAGAGAGATAAGGAAGGGGCCGCAGCCAAGGACAACCTCTTCTTCTCTTGTAGCCTTTGGAAGGAACGTAGCCCCGCCGACCCGTTTCGTTTCTGACCTCTGGAACCATAAGATGATAAATTTGCGTTATGTGAAGCCACTAAGTTTATGGTTATAACAGCAATGGGAAGCTAATACAGGTCCCAAGCTGGTGGGCTCGGAGCAGCCTGGAGCTGTACCTGGGCTTACAGAACTGCGCGGAGTAAAGGTGATAAAGTCCAGGGGCGCCTGGGTGGCTCAGTCGGTTAAGCATCTGACTGCGGCTCAGGTCATGATCTCGCAGTTTGTGGGTTCAAGCCTCACGGGCTATGCTGACAGCTCAGAGCCTGGAGCCTGCTTCGGGTTCTGTGTCTCCCTCTCTCTCTCTGCCCCGCCCACCCCCCCCATTCTCTCTTTCTTTCTCTCTCTCAAAAATAAACATTAAAAAATTTAACAAAAAGGTGGTAAAGTCCACTGCTCAGGAAGAGGGTGGATGACGCCTGCTGCTCGACTTAGCGGCACTCCCTGGCAACATTCAGGCCCCTGCCCAGGTTGCATTCAGTTCAGATACCAGACCAGCTCGTCCCCTGGGGAGTTAGCTGGTTGCAGACCGGATGGAAGCTCCGTGGTGGGAGGGGGACGCTCAGCACTGATTCCTGCGTCGAATGAGGAGAAACGGGGTGCACGCGGAGTGGTGATCTGGAGACTCTAAGCCCTGACTTCCCTTTTGGAGCACAGCCCAGGTATATACACACACACACACACACACACACACACTGTGGGGTGTGAGTGGGTTGACTTGGGGAACCCTGTTCTGATTATGCTGGAGCTCCAGCTGAGAGGAGGACGGGATAGATGGAGGGCAGTTTGGGGTCAGGCAAGCAGGGCGCACTGTTCCCAGAGGCCCTGGGAGAGTCACACCCGGCTTCCCAGGGACAGGGGACGGCCAGGCGAGGCCTCGGTGAGTGGACTCCTGGAAAAGCCGGCTTCCTCCACCTCTGTGGGAAATGCCACCGCTGCAGGACTTCCCTGGCGGTTGCCTGTCCCTGCTGTCGACACAGAGCATCTGCAGGCGGCCCTCTCCTGCTTCTTGAAAGGTCTGCGGCTGGGGCCTCTGGTGAAAAGAGCTGCGTCTTTGGGGTAAGGCTGGCAGGAAGCAAATCCAAATTCTGCTCGAAGGGCAGATTTTTGTGCAAGATCAGCACCCCTCTCAGCCTCAGTTTTCCCATCCGAGAAATGGGAACGATCCTATAATGTTTGGAGCAGGACCAAGGCAAAGACCAATGGAATGGAGGGATGTGAAATTTCCAAAGGCAGTGCCGGGTTTTCTGTGGGGTTCTGAAAGGCGGGTGCCCGTGGGGTGTGGAGGGCAGTGGCTGGGATAGCGATGGGAGGGGGGAGGGCGGTGCTGCAGGCAGGGGCACCCCCCTGGTCTGCACACTGACCTCCTCCAGGAAGCACACTCAACAAGAGATCCTGCGGTTGGAGGAACTGGGCTAGTATTTGAACCAGGGTTAGCTGGTTCTCGTGCCCATTTAGCGAGTGGTCTGGGCGCCCCACCAGCCCCCCCAGCAATCTGAGAGCAGCACTGGGTCTGTGCCGAAGGCGGCATAGAAGGGTGTGTGTCCCCTGGTGTCTTGGATCTAGAAGAGGAAGGGGAGGAGATAAGTGAGCCAGTGGGCTGCCCTCAAGAATATGGGCATTTGCCAGCGACTGGCAGGGCAGAGAGGAGACACAGGGCTCTAAAGGTGGTTCGACTAGTTATTTTATTCAGATTTCCAAAAAAGCACACCTGTAATCCAACCCAAAGAGACTCCAAAGGGCGGAGAGGAAGCCAGAGAGAAGTTGGCTGTCAGGCCACCCTGATGTTGGAAGAAGCGGGGGCAGTTGGGGATACCCGACTGATGGGGTTTTAGGCAACGGTGGGGGTGAGATGGGACGGACAGGATGGGGTGAGGGTGTGGGAGAGTTTGAGAGCCTGGGGTCCGCCTGGGCTATTGGTTGTTGTTCCCTTGCAGGAAGACCCGACACGGATGGAGTGGGACAGGCTAACGCCCTGCTAGGGAGGAGCCCTATTTTCCCCTGTCCATCCCTCCTCCCCCTGGCCCTCTCTCTGCCCCTTCTCTCTCCTACATGGCTCCACCCCTCACCATAGCCAGCACTGCTTTCTGGCAGCCCCGTGCAGCCTAGACTCCTCTCCTCTGAGAAATGCCCCAAGTGCACATCCCGGCTCTTTGTTTGGGGTAGTTGACTCACTGGGATAAGTGTTGGGATGCAAAGCCAGATGAAGGGCTGCAGATCAGAAGTGTTCCTTCCCACCACCTGCTGGGATGGGAGAATGTCCCAATCAGGCCTTGTGAAGAAACCCATTTCTCCTGAATTTCTGCCAGATGTGTTTTCGCTGGCAGGAAGACGACTTGGGATGTATTATTTTGGGGTAAAGGCTCTTTGAGGAGCCAGATTAGCTTCTTGGTCTCCCAGGGTCATAGAGCTGACCCTCCTGGCCCTCACCCGAGCAACAGCTGATGCGAAACCAGAGGTGGCCCCAGAGAAGAATGGGTATGACCAAAATGGTTCATCCATTTGATTCCAGAAGCTACTGCACCTCCTACTTTCTGTGTCTCAGTTTTGGTTCCTCACTTTGTGTTTTCCTTCTTTCATGCCCAGAACATGTATGTGTCAGTCTCCCGGGGCTGTGACAGAGCGCCACAGAGCGGCTTTAAACAAAAGAAATCGGTGATCTCACAGTTCTGCTGTGTGAAGTCAGAAGTTGAGGTGCTGGGAAGGTTGGGTCCTTCTGGAGAATCCAAGGGAGGATCTGTTCCATGTGTCCCAGCTCTTGTGGTTGACGGCAGCCCGTGGTTTGTGGCCACCTGACTCCAGTCTGTGCCTCTGTCATCCCATGGCATCCTCCCATTGTCTCTGTCCCCGCATCCCTGGGTCTTTGATTACATCCACAAAGACCCTATTTCTGTACAAGGACACAGTCACAGGGACTGTGAACAGGGACTTGAACGGCCCTTCTTGGGGGACACAGTTCCGCCCACAGTGCTGTGTATACTGGGTCCTTCACGCAAACCAGTAGCAGGTGCACAGGAAGGACCAGATGAATCCCAAGACCAGGAATTAGAAAGCAATGGGAAGAAACTCCTGCAGTCCATTCTCTCTCCACTTGGTCTAAATAAAGGGATTGGGAATATTCTGTCACCAAGGCGCAGATAGAAGTGTCACATTTGGAAAGTGCCCCCTGGGTGCTCTAGCTGCCCATCCAGCCCAGCACCAGCTGGGTGCTTTCCCGGCCACTCCTCTGGAAGGACACAGCTCCTCTGTGGTTTTGCTGTGCGAGCTTTTCACGCCTCTGATGAAAATGTTGGCTTTCTCCTTGATGGGGGGATTACTGCTTCATCGTAGCTAGGTTGAAAAGTATGGCAATGTTAAATATTTCCCTGAGGGTTTGGGAATGCTTCCTGGCTGTTTTTTTTGTTTCTCTTCTCTTCTCTTCTCTTCTCTTCTCTTCTCTTCTCTTCTCTCTTCTTTTTTCTTTCTTTCTTTCTTTCTTCTTTCTTTCTTTCTTTCTCTCTTTCTTTTCTTCCAGGTTTTTTAAAATATAATTTATCGACAAATTGGTTTCCATACAACACCCGGTGCGGCCGTTCATAAATTAGCCTTTTGACTTAGACCTGGAGGAGGTGGCAGTTTGAAAGCTTTCTAGGTTTAGTTTTTTCCTTTGAGCGACGCTGGCTTGGCCCCGAGCATTTAACTCTCCCTTTAGACACCAGCGAATTGCTCAGGGCATGTGAGGTGTTTGCCTTCAGACTGTTGTCAGTCAAGGCCATGGTATTTGTTTGCTTTAATTTTTTGTATTGATGTATTTTTAAAAAAATTTTTTTTTCAACATTTTTTATTTATTTTTGGGACAGAGAGAGACAGAGCATGAACGGGGGAGGGGCAGAGAGAGAGGGAGACACAGAATCGGAAACAGGCTCCAGGCTCCGAGCCATCAGCCCAGAGCCTGACGCGGGGCTCGAACTCACGGACCGCGAGATCGTGACCTGGCTGAAGTCGGACGCTTAACCGACTGCGCCACCCAGGCGCTCCTGTATTGATGTATTTTTAAAAAAATGTTTATTTTTGAGGGAGAGAGAGAGCGAGCGCAGGGGATGGGCAGAGAGAGGGAGAGAGAGAATCCCAAGCAGGCCCCGTGCTGTGAGAGTGGAGCCTGACGCGGGGCTGGAACCCACGAACTGGGAGATCGTGACCTGAGACAAAGTCAAGAGTTGGGACCCTTCACCGACTGAGCCACCCAGGCGCCCCCTGCTTTAACTTAAAAAAAAAAAACAAAAACAGAAAAAAGTTGGTTCATTTATAATGACTCTTTAAGTTAAATTTTGGTAATTTTTGATTATTCCACTGTTATTCCACTGTTACCATGAGCTCATTTTACAGATGAAGAAACTGAGGTTTAGGGAAGCCTGGTCCCTCAGCACTGGAGGCAGGGCTGGGGCAGGAACAGTGGGAGAAGCCAGAACTCAGGGCTGTGGGCCAGCAGAGCGGGCTCGGATTCGTGTGTGAGTGTGCATTTGGGGTAGTTTTGTAGTGGGGTGGGGTGGGCCGACCCAGACACGAGTAAGACCTTACCAAGGAGATACCGGGTAGAAAGAAGCAACAAGAATATTCCTCACCTGCATCAGGCGGTCAGGCTGACATGGAGGGAGAGTGCGGGGTGGGGGGTGGGGGTGCAGAGAAGGAGCCGTGGCTCCCAATTCCCAGGACCCGAGGGGGCTTCATACGACAGGTGGCATATCTGTTTCCTGCGACCGCTCTAACAAACACAGGTTTGTAGCTGGAAACAACACAAATTTGCCATCTTCCCATTCTGGAGGTCAGGCATCGGGAAATAGGTTTTATTGGGCCAGACCCAGGGTTCCAGCAAGGCGGTGCTCCTCTCCAGAGGCGCTCTGGGAGAATGCGTTCCTCACCTTCTCCAGCCCCTGCAGGCCACCTGCAGCCCTTGGCTCATGGCCTCCTTCTGGTGATGGCATCAGTCTGACCTCGGCTTCCACTGTCTCTGTGCTCCCTCTGGGATGGACCTTCCTGCTTCCCTCTTCAAAGGACCCATGTAACTACAGTGAACCCACCTGCACCCTCCAGGATGCCTTCTATCTCAAAACCGAATCGCACCTGCGAGGTCCCTTTTGCCGCATCAGGTGACGCGTTCCCAAGTTCCAGGCATTCAAGTGTGGACACCTTTGGAGGGGCCATTATTCTGCCATGCAGAGATGGTAGGGTTGTTTAGCCAAAGGAGATTTCTAGGCTTGGACATGAGCCTGAGGCAGGAGACAAGGGGAGGCACAAGATGCATTTGGGAAGCGGGGATGAAGCTGTGTCCGGTGGGCAGAGAGCATAAGGAGGGAAGGACAGGGAGACAGAGCTGGAAAGTAGGGCTGATCCATGGAGGGTCTCGAATGCCAGGCTAAGGCCAGAGACGGGGGTCACTGCAAAGTTGCAAAGAGGTGTATTAGATATTTATTGTTGTGAACAAACCATGCCTGGACTTAGTGGCTTAAGGCGGCCACCATGATGATTTCATGACTCCGTGGGTTGGCCGAGCGGTTGTTCCAGTAAGAGCAGGCTCTGCTGGGAAGTCGCATTCGTTACTTGTCCGGGTGTCAGCTGGGACGGCTGGGAGAGCCGGGCCCCTCCACGCGTTTCTTATCCCCACCGTGGTCTGGCCCAGCTTGTACACATGGTGGCCGTCCCACATCTCCATCCCACAGCCCCAGGCATTTTCAGCCCTCTGCTTGTGTTACGCTTGTCAGTGTCCTGTTGGTTAAAGCAAGTCACGTGGCCAAGCCCAGATTCAAGGAATGGAGCGGCAAGGTCACATCGCGTAGGACGACGTGCACCCAGGAACAGAACTTTCTAGGCCATCTCTCACAAATAATCTACTACAGAAGTTGAGTGACATGATCTCGGGTATTTGTAGTGTAGTAAACATGATGCATATATCGGCCCTTGTCTTACAGAGCTGTAGAATGTTCTAGAAATTAATTGCACAGGCTTGTGAGTTACATCACTGGGCACGCAGTTCTGGTTCCAGGACGTACAAACTGTGTCACCTCTGACCAACTTTTCTGTGGCTCTGTTTCCTCATCTGCAAAACGGGAATGATAATACCTCCCTCCTAGGGATGTGGGTGCTCAGGACCCAATGAGTTAAAATCTGGAAAGTGCTTATCACAGTACCTGGCATACTGCAGCTGCTAAGTAGATGCTCTTTGTTGTAGTTACGATTTCATTTTGCTGTCGAACTCGCATGTCCCCTAATGTATTATGGTGCATGCGTGCGTGCATGTATTGGGGAATGCTATAGACACCACAACTAGCCATGGGAAACCATGATGTTACCTCGAGCCTGCTCTTCTGTGTCCTTCCATTCACCGTGTCCACGCTGCTGTGCTTCTCAGGGGAGCTGGGCTTCCCTCTCCTCTTTGGGTCACCCTCAGCTTACACAGGGTGTCTGTCGTCTCAAACTACCCCTTCCCACGGGGCTAAGCCACCTCTCAAGAGCAGACATGACATCTTCACTTCAGTCTTATCCCCCCATGTCTGTCCATGTCCTGCATGCTGCCACCCTCACCTCTCTTCAGGATGCAGGATCTCCGTCCTGAGGTCCTATCTTTGGTCTTTTCCATGCCGTGTCTTGTAGCTGGACTCCATCACCAGACCACTTGGCATTGCTTGCTCAGATGGATTTGGGGATTTAGAAAATGCTTTTTTCTCTCCATTGCCCCTTAAGACCCTTATCTCAGACTAAAGAAACAAAATCGGGAGCTCAGGGCTGAATCTAGGCGTATCTGTCCTCTCTGACCCGGTAGCTGTTATGTTCTTGGTGGGTGAAGGAGCCGTGGGTCAATTAGTAATGAAAATGTGCGGTTTTGTAGCATAAGCTCTTGGTGCCCTCCCAGGCCTGCCCAGTCTTTAGCATTTCTGGGCAAGTAGTCAGACTTCTGGCTGCTGGCAGGAGCCATGCTTTGCCTAAGGGCTCAGCCCAGAGCACTTGGGAATTGACTCCCAGGAGTAGCCTTGAACTGATGTCCGTAGGAGTTAATAACACGTACCTGAGCCTCTCGGGCAGGCTGACTGCGGTGTGGTTCTATACTGGGTCTCAACATGTCCCAAAAGCATAAGTGACCATTGCTCCTAGTGGTGAGTTGCCTGAAAACTCACCCTTGGCTCACTTGCCCCCTTCAGTGCCTCTCTTTCCTGCAAACGCCTCCCAATAGACTACTTTCACTTGGGTCCCTGTCTCAGGGTCCCTGTCACTTGGGTCCCTGTCTCAGGGTCCCTGTCTTCTGAGGGGATCCGGGGGTGAAGCGATTTAACATGTCACGTGCATTACTCTTGCTACAATTTCACCTGTTGGCACCGTGGAGAATGGATTGGAGAAGCGCAGAAGTTAAGAGGAGGCTGTCACGGTGGTCCTGGAGGAGGGTCCTGTGCATGCATGGGATGGTGATGACATCACCAGGAGGTTCCCCCCTTCCCCCCCCCCCCCCGCCAAGAGGACAGGACAGTGGCGGGGCAGCAGGAGGATGGGCTTGGGTCCACGGTGTCTGGTGAGGTGACTGAGAGGGTGTCGGTCCCTCCAGTGAAGCTGAGCACGGCAGGGTGGAGCTGGCCTGATGGCAAGAAAGTCTTGGCCACTGTTTCTTTCCCTTTCATTTCTGCCACATTCATAGATTCACTGCCCAGAGCAACGGAAAGAAATGTCAAACACACAATTCCCTTCGAGTTGCAGTCGGATATTTGAAGTGCGGAGAGACGGGAGTCGCAAGCCCAAGGTCATAAAGCTAGCAAGCTGCGGAACCATGAACCAGTACATGAAGGCTAGGGCCAGCTTTGCTCCAAGGGCGCTGCAGATGTTTGTCTGTCTTCATTCATTCTACAAAGCTTCATTTTATCTTATTTTTTATTTTTTTTATTTTTTACTTTTCACCTCTTGATTCTGTCAGTTGTCCTTTGTATGCATATGAGGTGTGTGTCCCCCATTAGGTTGATCTGTGGCATAATTTCTACAATAGAAAAGGGAGTTAAATGGGACATCTGAGATGACTGTCCTCATCTTAAGGTTATTTAAAAGCAATTACTACCACCAGTTGGAAGTGCTACCTCGGGTTCCACTGATAGTAATGTGCACCTAAGAATTCAATTAGCTTGTAAATGGATTAGTCTATTTGTTGACCGATGCATTTGCTTCAAATTCAGCACAATTTAGGTCTAAGGAGTATCAGTTTTATCTGTTTAACCTTTGTTTAAAGGTGTGCTTCCTTTTTAAGTAGAGGATTTACTCATCCCCTTTCCCATTGAATGTTACTTCATTTATATTTTTGCTTCCTCAACTATAATTCACGTCTTGATTCCATAATCCTTATTAAATCATTTCAGCCCCTTCTGTTGTTTTAAGGTGTGCTAGCGGGCTTATCCGCAGAGATCCCAGGCGAAGGTGATGCTGTAACATCAAATCACATGCTAGCTTGGTACTCTCTGGTCCAACTTTCTGTGATGATTAGAAGTAGTCTAGAACATGAAGCCGTTTAGTGGCTGGTAGCCACTCAGAAGATTTGACTACTGAGCCCTTGAAATGGGGATAGAATGAGCGGATAGAACGAGGGGTGGAATTAGTAGTTTTGTTTAGTTTTGGTGAATTTGAATTTAATAGTCAAGTGGCTGGTGGCTGCCATATTGGAGAGCGTAGTTCTGGAGGACAGAGAACCCTAACCTAACCCTAACCCTAACCCACAGAAGGTTTTGACCAACTCACAGTCTTCGTAGTTCAGAGATACCAGTCTTCGCATCGCCACGTTGGACTTGCCAGGTACAGCTAGATTTTCCACGGAGCGAAGTCGTTTCCTGGAATCCAACAGACCAAAGAAGACTTCCTGATAGGCTACGTTGGATGGATCCTTGTAGATACTCTCCTAAAACATAAATTGATATGTGTTTTTTGTTCATCAGGCACCTGCTGTGGGGCTTCCATGGCACCTGACAGGCTGGCTTCCAAAAGAGAAGGGCCCGGGATCCAGGAGACAGAGGCAAAATGTGTGTTTATGTGAGCTTTGCCACATAGCGGAGACTGAAGGGCCGGTGTGGATTCAGATGTAGGATGATAAGTGTTAGAGATTTTGGACCGTATTTTATCCTGTTGTTTGACATTCGTCACTGCATTCATTCATTCGACAGGTATTTATTGTCTACTATTTAATAATTGCTGGGGGATATACTAGTAATCAAAGCAGACTCCCTTCCTGTCTGTCTGTCTGTCTGTCTCTCTATCTATCTATCTATCTATCTTCTATCCATTATCTATCTATTGATCTGTCTGTCTTATCTATCATTTAGCTATCTGTTATCTATCGATCAGTTATCTATCTCTCATTTGTTTATTTCCTTGAGCTTTTTTCACAGGGCTTTATTTGAACATTTGAGTTCTTATCCAGTCTTACAACAATATTTTAAAAATCAGGGCATGTTTTCTCACGTATCGCCTCTAATGTTCTTGGTCTTCATGCCGAATGGTCAGATATCAGTGGAGCCATAGGTTCCACTGATTTTCCTAAGGAGGGATGGTAGGGGAGTCTCTGCCTCATGAAGCAGTTTTCAGCTGCTTTCAGCAGAAAGCCCATGTGTGGGAGAGGGGCTCAGCAAGAGAAGGCTGAGTTCAGCTTTTGAGAAAGGGTGGGGGGTGTGGCAAAAGAGAAAGCACCCACTTTGACAGAGTCTCTGGGAACTCCTCCTCCTTTCTGGGAACAAACCCTCACGGTACTCAGTAAAACCTGTGGCTTGTATAATTCATCATTAGGTATTTTTTCATCATTCCCTTGTGCAAAGCGTTGTCGGGGTCCAGAAGGACAGATAGCCTTCGCTTTCTTACCTTGACTGTTCTTGGAGGTCAGTCATCTGGGGGGGGGGGGGAGTTTCGCCATCCAGTTGGGCTGTGGACCTAAGAACAGGTAACCTGGGTTTGCTGCACGGTGAGTTTGTAGTACAGCCACAGAAACAGAGCAGGGCATCGCATCAGTGACGGGGCCATTTATAGATGAATATCGGATTCCAAAGAAGTGATGTGCTTGGGTGTGCTCTCAATGATTTTTCTTGCCTTTTTAAAATGCGATTTAAAAATTTGTTGCGCCGGGGCGCCTGGGTGGCTCAGTTGGTTAAGTGTCCGACTCTTGATTTCACCTTGGGTCATGATCTCATGGTTGGTGAGTTCAGGCCCCCGTGTCGGGCTGTGTGCTGGCAGTGTGGAGCCTGCTTGGGATTCTCTTCCTCTGCCCCTCTCCCTCTTGCACACATGCATGTGTGCTCTCTCACTCTCTCTCAAAATAAGTAAATCAACTTGGAAAAAAATGTTACATCGACAGAATACAAGCATGTGTAGAACCTGCCTATGTAAAGAAACACGAGTGTCCTTGAAAAGCCCCTGTGTGCTCCTCTCCGATGACTCCCCTCCCCAAGGAGGGAGCCCCTCCTGAATTCTGTGTTAGTTAACCCCCGCCTCTCTCTCTCTCGTTGTACCTCATGTGCGTACAGCCCCGAGTTGTGCCTTGCTGTGATGTGCATGGTCTTGAACTTGAGGCCATTACGGTCACAGAGGAGGTGTCCTCGACATCATTGCTTTGAGATTTTCCCATGACAACCCGTGTCATTTGTCCATCGTTAAAAACAAAAAGTTTTCTGGGCAACGAACGTGTGCCACATGTTGATGCCGGGTGCTGGGGAAATAGAGCGAACAAAACAGGCAAACCCCATGCCCTCACGTAGGTTCGTTCAAAGGGACAGGGGGGCAGCACACAAGAGGAACAGAATGTGTGGCACGTAACTGGTGTGAGGAGAAACCCGAGGCAGTGAAGGAGAGACATTGTAGGGAGATGTGGAGTCTCGGGTAGGGAGGCGAAGAGGGGGGCTTCTGAGTGAAAACTTGGAGGGGGCGAGGGAGAGAGGCTTGGAGACGCTGGGGGGAGCACTCCAGGCGGAGCAAACAGCCAGCGCCAAAGCCCTGCAGCAGCCTTGTGTCTGGCCTTTCAGGTACTTGGCGGGGGGGGGGGGGGGGGGGGCGGGGCTGGGGAGGGGGGGGGAAGGGGGGGGGGGGGGGGGAGGGGGGGGGG